>NW_012102521.1:170227-183609 GCF_000951045.1 Mandrillus leucophaeus | reverse complement strand
AAAAAAAAAAAAAAAAAAGAATTACTGACTGGGTACAGTGGCTCACGCCTGTAATCCCAGTACTTTGGGAGGTCAAGGCGGGTGGATCACCTGAGATTAAGAGTTTGAGATCAGCCTGGCCAACATGGTGAAACCTCATCTCTACTAAAAATACAAAAATTAGCCCAGCGTGGTGGCAGGCACTTGTAATCCCAGCTACTTGGGAGGCTGAGGCAGGAGAATTACTTGAACCCAGGAGCCAGAGGATTTTTCTATTTATGAAAAAAAAGTCATTAGGATTTTGGCAGAGATTGCATTGAATCTGTAGATCACATTGTGTAGTACTGACATTTTAACAATATTGCCTTCCAATCCATGAATAGAGGATGTATTTCCATTTGTTTATGTTTTTAATTTATTTCAACAATGTTTTGCACTTCTCATTGTCTAAGACTTTCACTTCTTCGGTTAATCCCTGAGTATTTTATTATTTTTTATGCTATCGCCAATAGAATAGTTTTGTCATTTCCTTTTTAGGTTGTTCATTGTTAGGGTATAGAAATGAAACTGAACCGGGTATGGTGGCTCACGCCTGTAATCCCAGCACTTTGGGAGGTTGAGGCGGGCGGATCACGAGGTCAAGAGATCAAGACCATCCTGGCCAACATGGTGAAACCCCATCTCTACTAAAAATACAAAAATTAGCTGGGTGTGGTGGCACGCCTGTAGTCCCAGTTACTTGGGAGGCTGAGGCAGGAGAATCCCTTGAGCCCAGGAGGCTGAGGTTGCAGTGAGCCGAGATCATGCCACTGTACTCCAGCCTGGCGACAGAGTGACACTCTGTCTCAAAAAAATAATAATAATAGAAATGAAACTGAATTTTGTGTGTTAACTTTGCAGACTGCTACTTTGCTGAATTCAATTATTAGCTGTGACAGTTTTTTGTGGAATCTTTAGGATTTTCAACATATAAAATTATATCATCTGCAAACAGAGATAATGTTACTTCTTCCATTCCAATTTGGATACATTTTATTTCTTAACCTTCCCTGATTGCTCTGGCTAGAAATTCTAGTACTAAGTTAAGTAAAAGTGGTGAAAGGAGACAACCTCACCTTGTTCCTGATCTTAGAGGAAAAGCTTTCAATCTTTCATCAAGTATGATGTTAGTTGTGGGCTTTTCATATATGGCTTTTATTATGCTAGTAGTTTCCTTCTATTCCTACTTTGTTGAGTGTTTTTAATATGAACAACTCCATAGAAATGTACTTTTTTACCTTAAGAAAAATGAACCAATAACCCAGAACTTTTAATTCAGTAGCAAAATGAATAAAAACAGGCTGGGCACAGCGGCTCATGCCTATAATCCCAGCACACTGGGAGGCTGAGTGGGAGATTGCCTGTGCCCAGGAGTTCAGGACCAGCCTGGGCAACACGGTGAGTGACACCCACTCTCTACCAAACATTTAAAAATTAGTTAGGCATGGTGGCACGTGCCTGTAGTCCCAGCTACTTGAGAGGCTGAGGTGGGAGGATATCTTGAGCCCAGGAGGCTGAGGCTGCTGTGAGCTGTGACCATGCCACTGTACTCTAGCCTAGGTGACAGAACAAGACCTTGTCTCAAAAAAAAAAAAAAAAAAAAAAAAAAAAACAGAAAGACATGAGTCTTCCCACAATGAAAAATCTTTCTTTGATTGCAATCAAGTGCTGTTGAATATTATATAAAGCAGCCCTGATTGTAATATATAAAAAGTTATGCCTGGCTCCTTAACTTGCTTTTCAAGGTTCCAAAATTTTGTCTTTCTAAACTTTTCATGTACTTCCTTACAGATCTTAAAATTTTACATAGACACACATACATTATGCATGACATGGTCCTATTTCATTTTAAGTCTTATAAAATTTAATACTTAGCTCACAAGGTGCAAACTAGAAAACTATGACAATGACCAAAAAGCAAATGACCTGATAGCTTAAGCTTTATGTCATCCACACAAAATATCCTACTAAGTTTGCAATTCATCAGAAACAATTCATTCAACTCATTAAAATGTAAGATAAATACAATCTAAGATACTTCCTTACCTTTACTTACAAATATTTATGTTCTCTATCTACATAGTAGTAGAAGAAACACTATAATCAGAGAATTATTTGGGTCTCTACTTCAATCTGATAATCTCAGGAGGCAGGACAAAATAAAATTTGTAAGGCAAGTAGCACACACTAAGTACTAGAAAAATTGGTTCACACAATTAAGTTCAAAGGAAGGTATACTCAATGTGAGTTAAGGTGGTAAGAAAAGTTCTGAAAAGGTCTTTGGTAATGGTTTCAGTGGCAAGACAGGTGTCAAACAAGTAAGTGGAGAAGGAAGACTGCCTTCAAGAAGCTCTTCCAGTGGCTAGCTCATTGATCTTTAAATCTCTGTTAAAAGGACACCCACTACCCAAAAAGGCCTTCTCTGACCTCCAGTTCTAAGTGGGAGAAGTGCTTCAAGTATATTAATAGATTATGACCATCTATAAATTACCTTACTGGATGATTTGTTTACTTATATTTGTCTTCACATTTGGAAGCTGGCTCCTTGGGAGTAGGAACTAGGTCTGTTTTGTTCACTGCTACACCTCAGCCCCTAACTATCCAGGCCCTGGCAGACAGTCAATAGATATCTGTTAAGTAACTGAAAGCCAGCAATTACAGTAGAGAACAGAGCAGGATCTAATTGGAAAGGATTAGGAAAAAGGGAAAAGCAGCCAGGTGCTGTGGCTCATGCCTGTAATCGCAGCACTGTAGGAGGCCAAGGCGGGCAGATCACTTGAGGTCAGGAGTTCAAGACCAGCCTGGCCAACATGGTGAAACCCCATCTCTACTAAAAATACAAAAATTAGCTGGGTGTGGCGGCGCACACCTGTAATCCCAGCTACGAGGGAGGCTGAGGCACAAGAATCACTTGAACCCAGGAGGCAGAAGTTGCAGTGAGCTGAAATCACACCACTGCACTCCAGCCTGGGCGACAGAGCAAGACTCCATCCAAAAAAAAAGGGTCGGGGGAAGAGAAAAGAGGAACACAGACCAAACCAGTCTTTCTATAAGTTTAACAGTGAAGATAAATAAAACCAGAGTTCAAAGCAAAAGTAGGGCCAAGGAAGATGTTCACGTTGACCCTCAGGTTGAAGGAAAAAATGAGTTGGTATTTGAGCTGGTCCATGAAAAAGAGAATTACTATGTGGATACATGAAAAAGACAAAGAAGAAGCTTTTCAGAAGAGAAAAAACAGTTAAACTAAAGCCAAAGGATCAGAAGTAAGCATGGCAAGTGTCTGGGGGCAATGTGGCCTGGCTGAAACAAAAGGTGTGCTCTAGGGTCCAGCAAGAAAGCAAGCCAGGTAAGGAGGGATAATATAAGACTGCAGAGGGCCTTAAAGGAGGGATAATGTAAGACTGCAGAGGGCCTTGAACAAAAATTTGGCTTAAGTTCCATATCCAATATGTTCTGATATTTTTGCTACCATTTCAGAGGGAAAAAATGTATGCAGTAACAAGGAGGTTATTCAAAGGAGTATGCGGCAAGATTCGCTGTAATTTTAGTATAAAATGTGGTAGGACACTTCTATCATGATAAACTTTACTCCTTTCCTTCTCCTAACAGTATATGCAATGTAATGTGAAAACCTTCTAGTTGACAATAATGAATCTTGACATCTGGCTTTTTCTAACATACAAGCAATAGGAGCTGTAGGATGACCACACACATCGCTCTTGATCGTGCATGACATGCAAGTCCGATGTAAACAGTATCTATTCTTCATGGCTCATTTGAAAGGAAAAGCAACAGAAGAAACAAATACTATAAAAGGGAAAACCACTATGCAGTCGTTTAACAGAGAACTGGAGAGTAAAAGACCTTTTATACTCTATCTACCCTTTAGCAAAAGACAAACACTTGCATAGAAAATTAGCACGGGCTGGTGCAGTGGCTCACGCCTGTAATCCCAGCACCTTGGGAGGCTGAGGCAGAAGGATTACTTGAGCCTAGTTTAGAGACCAGCCTGGGCAACACAAGGAGACCTTATTTCTACCAAAAAAAAAAAAAAAGTATATGTGTGTGTATGTGTATGTGTGTGTATAGTTATGTATACATATATAATACATACATGTATGTATATACACCTATGTGCATATATACATATATTACATGCATATATACATATATGTATACATATAAATGCATACATATATGTACATATATAAAATGCATACATGTATGTAAATATATAAAACGTGTACACATATATATAACATATATATGTACATATGTGCATGTGTATTTTTTTTTTAACTAGCCAGGCATGCTGTGGCATGCACTTGTGGTCCTGGCTACTCAGGGGGCTGAGGTGGGAGGATCACTTGAGCCCCGCAGGTTGAGGCTACAGTGAGCTGTGATCATGCCACTGCACTACAGCCCTGGTGACACAACGTGACTCTGTCTCAAAAAAAAAAAAGAATGGCCGGGCGCGGTGGCTCAAGCCTGCAATCCCAGCACTTTGGGAGGCCGAGACAGGTGGATCACGGGGTCAGGAGATCAAGACCATCCTGGCTAACACGGTGAAACCCCGTCTCTACTAAAAAATACAAAAAAACTAGCTGAGCGTGGTGGTGGGCGCCTATAGTCCCAGCTACTCGGGAGGCTGAGGCAGGAGAATGGCGTAAACCCAGGAGGCGGAGCTTGCAGTGAGCTGAGATCCGGCCACTGTACTCCAGCCTGGGCGACAGAGCGAGACTCTGTCTCAAAAAAAAAAAAGAGAAAAGAAAAGAAAAAAGAAATGGCACAATAACAACCATTACAAACCAATATGCACCTAAACAGTAAATATAAGTTTTTCATCCTCAGCTCCAAAAAAAAACACTAAAATGATTTTTCTATGATGAATTACAAGATTTTGTTTTGAACTTTGTATGTTCTTATGCCTCTATTTTTCCCTGACAACCAATTACTGCCTTATTACCATGTTTTCAGAGATTATAAAGTATATTTTAAAGTTATCTAGCTAAGCGTTTATTATGTTCCCTAGCATTTCAAATTGCTTAAATATACAAATTTAACTATTTTGCGAGAAAAAACAAAATTAATACAGAATGTAACCTTTGCTAAATATTTCACAATTATGATTCACATCAACATTCTTTACCTATTTCGCTCAATTACAATGAGCTTTCTCAGAATGCATGTTTTGCAAATAGTCAAGTCTGATCTATTTTTCCTGTTTTCACTACAGGGGACAATGACCCGGCTTCCAAATGGCCTGAAAGTTAAGCTGAAGAATAAAAGCAACATGGTTATTTTTAGAGCTCTACAGGCATAAAAATATAGCACTAAACTGTGACCTACAGCTGTGCACAGCAAAGTATCACATCATGCGACAGTCTTCACTGTAGCTCGGAGCGCATCTGTGGTGCTTTAGACGACCATTCTTCATTTCATTACCAAAGACATGTCGGAATGCATTTAGGACCAGCATCCATAGCTGCTGGCATTTTTTTCAAGTAGAATGAGCTACATTCAAAAGGCAGACCATTACATAACTTGTGAAGATTAAATAGTAAGTTATTTTTGTCATTTCTTCTAGCTTACTTACAAGGTGAATTAATAAGCATTCTCTCCAAATGAAGACATCACAGCCTCATTCCTAACATAGAAAGTTATTTATTTCAAATACAATTTTGGTGGGTAAATAAGGCAGTGCATTCCTTCAACAGAGGACACTTTCAGGAGAGCAAGATATGTCCGAGTGAAACACAGCTCCGTCACCAATTTCAGGCAACTCTTTGGCAACATCACATCAGCCATCAACTTAACAGGTAAGCTTTAAACCTTTTCTGTACAAAACATAAATCAAAAGTATTTACAGGCAGCACTTGCCTCGACATTAACATTTTAAGTCTCCTAAAAACTTTTCATAGCAAGTGTTAGTGTTATTTTCAGGTATCATTCAGCCTATGTATTATCTCTGACTTTGTATATCTAATTTCTGCTAAGCTACATAAAAGCATTTTCAGAGCTTGGTTTCTGCCACTGACCTAGTTAAAAATTAAGACGTTAATCCATGTTCTAATCTTATTTTGACCTGCATAGCTAACCTGTGAAAAAAAAATCATGCACTTTTCGGGCAAATTTATTGTAAAGAAACAAGTATTTGCTCAGAAGAACCATAACGTTTTGAGCAAATAAACACGGGAAAATATTTCCACAGGCTAAAAATGCCACTTTTTGGCTGGATGAAATGGCCCAGAAACGAATCCTACAAATCCAGACACTTTCCTGGCTCAGACGTAGTGACAAAGACTCTGCTTCGGGAATTAAAATGGCACCTAAAGGAGCGAGAGAGATTAATACAAGAAATCGAAAATGAACAAAAAGTGAAAAAAACAGGTGTGGATTACAACTGGCTCAGAAACTACCAGAATCCCCACACAACTATCCCAGTGACTGAACAAAGACAACTTGAAGTTCTCTGCTCACAAGTTCAACCCTGCCAAACTGGAACTATTCTCAGCAGGTAAAAACACTGTGTTCTCTTATGATACTCGCTACTGCTAAGTCTAAGTTCCTCATACATTTTGACTAGAAATTGTATTCTATCATGTAAATTCTTTAACTGTGTAGATATCTGGTGAGAAATGGTTTTAAATTACATCTAAAATTTCTTCACTAGAAGTATAATTTTAAAACAACATGCATTAATACTCAAAAGGTGGGTAACTTGTATACAAGCACATTATTCTAGCTGTATTTTGGAGATAAGGAGATATAACAAAAAATGTTCTAAACAGAATATTCATCACCACATTCCCTCCAGATTTCGAGAAGTTTTGGCAGAAAATGATGTACTGCCATGGGAAATAGTCTACATCTTCAAGCAAGTTCTGAAAGACTTCCTAAGCAGCTCTGGCAGAGGGAGTGAGCAAGAGGACCTGGAGCACTCAGGGAGCATGGCCTGCGCTGCTCCTTCTGTGATCCCAGGCAAAGATGAAATACCCACCATTTCCAGTTACGTAGATAAAAACACAAAGGACAGGTTCCCAGGGTTCTCACACAGAATATGGAACCTACCATATCATCACCCACCTAGTTAAGCTACTTATAACTAGAGGAGTTTTTATGACCACCTTAGAACTCTTAATGTTAAGAATAAGAAAAAGTGATGTGACTTGAAGTTTTTCTTTGTTACAAGGTCAGTATCCTGTGGATGTATCCTATGTTTTAAATAGTATCCTTTTTTTAACTACTCTAAACATGCTATGTTTTCATTGAATAGTATGCTTTTAACTAAAATGTTTCCTAAGTATTTTGAAAAAATGTTTGAAGTATTTTCTTATACCTCAAACCCACCTCACAGGAACTAAATCAACTTTAGTATGAAGTTTGACAAATTCTGTACAAAACTTAGATATTAACCTTGACTTTTATTCTATAATAAAGCTACATATAGAATTAAATAAATGATTAATGTGAATCCTATCTTTACAATATAACAGAAATGAGAAGTCAACATCCCATTATGTGATCATTCTCAGCAGGGGATGGGGAGAAGGGCGGTGAGGGAAAAAATAACATGTAGTTTAAAAATGAAGCAGGGCTTTAACCCAACACTCAGCTTTGGTTTTAACCACGGTACTTTTAAGCTCAACATTAAGGGAACATGTAATAAAACTCAGCTCTATATTATATCAGTAAAGATAAACAGACTGATTTAGCAACATGAGTAGCTGCTACTCTCAAAGAAAAACATTCACTGTTGGTGAATAATTTAAACTTACACTCAGGTGAAATAGCAAAATATTTAATATATAAAATCTGGCTTTTCAAAACTTTATTAAAAGTAGGAAACTATATATTAGTCAGTGCTAGAATTTTATAAAGTGCTAGAATTCATTCTTAAAGGTAAGTCCAAGGAACCTAATTATAACTTTATATTCAAAGATTTACCAGTTTTCTTTCATCTAAAAATAAAAAAAGTATGTATCAAAATTGGAACAAGTTGGGTGTGGTGCACACACCTGCAGCGCGGCTACTCAGGAGGCTGAGACAGGAAGCTCATCGGAGCCCAGGAATTCAAGGCTGCAGTGAGCTGCGATCACACCACTGCACCCCAACCTGGGCAACAGGGAAAGACCTTGTCTCAAAAAAACAAAACAAAAAAAAAAAACTTTTTTCAAAAAGACTAGAACTAAATATACACTACTAAAAATATATATATGTATCTTCTAACTTTATTCTCCCTGCATTCTTAGCCAACTTCTGTACCATTTTCAACTGACCTCAATTTGGTCTTAAATCCCAACCATGTAATGCAACCCACCTGATTAGGGTTTAACAAGACAACATAAACAGAAACACAGTCCCAAGTAGATTTAAAATAAAGACACCTCTCATTCCTGCTCTGAAATTTTCAGTTTTCCTACATACTACCTTTGGCTTTTTTAGTCACTGTAAGATTTCCTAGAGTGGAAACTATATGTGGGAGAGATAAATGCCCCGAAAAGTACACAACTACTTATTGTGCAGTGAATACAGTAAGCAGCGAACATGAGTTTTAAGAAAATATCATTGCTTAAATCATGGTGAGAACAAAATTTTCATTTAAAGAAACATGGAGAACGTGAAGTTTGTATATGAAGCACAGTACTAGAATTGATCATCCCACCACACATACCAGGAAATACATGCCATGAAGAGATGCAAATCATTTCCTTCACTCTCCAAGGCTCCTCAAGCAGCCACTGGACAACACCACACCACTTGCTAGAGAGAGTCATCCTCTGTATTCAGACAGGGAGAAATAACTCCCGGCAAAAAGCTTCTGGTGACTGAAGCAGCTATGGACAGTGACATCACTCCGCTAGTTCAGGATGAAAATGAGTCCTAGACACTCTAAGTCACCCACACGCAATTTAATTAATTTTCCACCCAAGCTTGAAAAAAGAAAGGAAAAATACATTAAGTTTTGAGTTTCCATCTCTCACTTTGTTGTTGGCAAACCTAACACTCACGTCCTGTGAGAGTATTGGTATACGTAATTTAAAACTGTAGTTATTTCTGGAAAACCTATAAATCGAATAGAAATTTTAATACAAATCACTTCCTGAATAGTGACAGATCCATGTTTTTATACACTAGCCTATTTATAATACCTAAAGCTGGCAAAGGAATCAGGATCGAAAATATAATGGGGGGACCGGGCGCGGTGGCTCACGCCTGTAATCCCAGCACTTTAAGAGGTGGAGGCAGGTGGATCACGAGGTCAGGAGATCAAGACCATCCTGACTAACATGGTGAAACCCCATCTCTACTAAAAATACAAAAAATTTGCCGGGCAAGGTGGCAGGCGTCTGTAGCCCCAGCTGCCCGGGAGGCTGAGGCAGGAGAATGCCGTGAACCCGGGAGGCGGAGCTTGCAGTGAGCTGAGATCGCACCACTGCCCTGGGCGACAGAGAGAGACTCCGTCTCAAAAAAAAAAAAAAAAAAAAAAGGAAAATATAAAGAGGGCACAGGTGGGAAGGGGACGACTGGGAACACTTCAGGTGTGTTTTATGAAGAGAAAGCAGCACTCGTTCAGGAGCTACAATCTTTAGCTAGGGAACAGAAAGAATAAATGAATCCACATAAAAGCATTCTGCATAATCCCCAACATATAATAGGCTCTCGAGGTAGCATTACTAGCCAGAGCCGAGACTCCGTCTCAAAAAAAAAAAAAAAAAAAAGAAAATCAACATGTTCAAAACCAAAGTCATAGAGAAATTTTTGTGTTCTAAAGGGACAAACAGAACTCAAGAACCAGCTAGTACCAATACACACACACCCTCTAAAAGCATAATTCTTCAAACATTTCATCAATTGGTATTTTCTGTCTCAGTAAATGACAGCACCACCTATCTACTCTATTCTACAAGCCAGAAATCTCAGAATCCTTCTGGTCCCCCCTTGGGGTGGGGGAGGGGCCAAAACCACAATCACAATCCAAAGGTAACTGGCAGAGCTGGATTTTGGTTATCACAAACAGGACTGGATGGAGGCAGGAGTTCAGCGCTTGGAGAAGGTAAAAAGTTGTTTAAAAGACTAGAGAGAGTGTGTAAAAGACTAAAGAAAAGGAAGGAGGGAAGGGCTGCTTTAGCTATGGAGGTCACAGGAAACTTCTCTAAGGAGATATCTGAACAGGGTCCCAAATGAAGAAAGGAGCCTGTCATGGGAAGGGAGCGAGGGGAAGCACTGAATACAGAAGAAAGAGTCAATGTGGAAGCTGCAAGGTGGGAATGAGCTTGCTATCTTCAAAACACAGAAAAAATGCCAATGTGACCAGAGCACAGCAAGAGCAGCAGACGAGGAGATGCCCGATGGAGGAATGCTCGCCAAGCCTAGATGCAGAGTCAGACAAAATTTTATCCTAACAGCAATCGATGCCACAGGAGGTCACACGTGCTCAAAGAACCTCAGGTGTGAAGGTTTACTCAAGAATTTGTTCATTCAACAATTTTTTTAGAGACAGGCTCTTGCTCTGTTGCCCAGGAGTGCAGTGGTACAATCATAGCTCACTGCAGCCTTGAACTCCTGGCTTCAAGTGATCCTTCTGAGTCAGCCTGCCAAGTAGCTGGGACTACAGGCAGGCACCATAACACCGAGCTAATTTTTTAATATTTTGTAGAGACATGGTCTCCCTATATTGCCCAGGCTAGTCTCGAACTCCTGGCCTCAAGTGATCCTCCCACCTCAGCTTCCCAAAGCACTGGAATTACAGGCATGAGCCACTATGCCAGGCCATCATTCAACAAATATTAACTTAGCATCTACATCATGCCAGTCATTCTTGTAGGTGCTAGATTACTGCGGGGTAAGGTTGAAAAGTCAGGAGACCAAACATAGACGGTTTCTGCAATAATCCAGGCAAGAGATGATGGCAGTGGTTTGGTCAAGAGTGGTAACAATGTAAACTGTGAGAAGCACCCTTATTCTGGAAATATTTTATAGTATACTTACCAGGATATTGTGATTTTTATTGTTTGATTGTATACCTATATACACACTCGGATACACTCCTTAGGAAAATCCAGTATGGCCCGAGGAGTAAGACAGAGATTTACGATTCAATCAAGACAGGAATGCATGAAGCAGCAACTCTCACCATGTTTAGAATATGGACATATTGTAAGCATTCAATAATTGGGGTCTTCTAGGTTGAGCATGGTGGCTCATGCCTGTAATCCTAGCACTTTGGGAAGCCAAGGTGGGAAGATCACTTGAGCCCAGGAATTTGAGACCAGCCTGGATAACATAGTGAAATCCCATGTCTCCAAAAACATTTTTTTAATTGGTCAGGCATGGTAGCATGCACCTGTGGTCCCAGCTACTCAGGAGACTGAGGTGGGAAAATCAAGGGAGGATCACTTGAGCCCAGGAGGTCAAGGCTGCAGTGAAACGTGACTGTGCCACTGCACTCCATCTGCGGGAACAGAGGGAGACCCCGTCTGAAAATAATAATTATCCCCAGTCATTACCTTGCTTCCATTTTCCCATGGTAAATACGTAACAGCGCTCTGCCACGCTTATCTACTCAGCAAATGCCCTGCCTTCCCTCTTGTAAAAAAAAAAATTACTATTATTGGCCGGGTGCAGTGGCTCACGCCTGTAATCCCAGCACTTTGGGAGGCTGAGGCGGGCAGATCACGAGGTCAGGAGATCGAGGCCATCCTGGTTAATACAGTGAAACCTCACCTCTACTAAAAATACAAAAATTAGCCAGGCGTGGTGGCGGGTGCCTGTAGTCTCAGCTACTTGGGAGGCTAAGGCAGGAGAATGGCGTGAACCCTGGAGGCGGAGCTTCCAGTGAGCCAAGACTGCGCCACTGCACTCCAGCTTGGGGGACAGAGCGAGACTCAGTCTCAAAAAAAAAAAAAAAAAAAATACTATTATTATTGTGACCTCCTAGGCCATTCATTCAAACAACAAATATTTGAGTTCCTACTACGTCAGGTACTGCACCAAGGGGTGGAGATTCCCTGATAATTTGTACCCTTAGTAAGTTCTCATGTGAGAAAAATAACATCCAAAAGCATTCCCATGAAAGTGTTAAGATACGTATGTGCAGGGCACTAAGCAAGCTGTTTTTGATTAAAGTGGGCCTCACTCACTTGGTGTTCCTCTGACCACTTGTTCTCAGTCTCCTTTTCTCACTGCATCTCCTTCACCTATAACACTCAAGCACCCCAGGTGGGCCCTTCTCTCTATACCCACTCACTAGGATACATCCTAGTTAAGGGATCTCATCAGTCTTGAAGTTAAACTTCCCAATGTCTAGTTCTGCCAGACTTCCTTCCTCAACTCCAGACTGCCTACATGTATTGCTGTCTAACAGGCATTTTAAAGTGAACATGTTCAAAATCAATCCTGGTATTTCCCCACAAACTGAAGGCAATACCTGTCACTTGCTAGGCCAGAAACCTTGGTGTCACCTGTGATTGCTTCCCCACTCACATCCTCCACTTGCTCCAGCTACAGAGTCCTTGCCTCCAGCTTAAGAACATGTCCCAAATGCCACCATTGCTTACCACACCCCCCATCCTCCACCCCTCAGCTACCTGCCTGGTCTAAGCCACCATCCTATCTTTTGCTTGGATGATGTGTCAGTTATAGTTCTCCAAAGAAACAGAACCAACAAGATGTGGAGAAAGAAATGTAGTTTAAGGAATTAGCTCCCCCAGCTGTAGAGGTGCAAGTCCAGAATCTGCAGGATAGGCCAGCAGGCTGGAGACCCAGGGAAAGGTTGCAGTGCAAGTCCAAAGTCAGTCGGCTGGCACAGTTTCTTCTTGCTCAGGGAAGGTCAGTCTTCGCTGCACTCAGGTCTTAACTGACTGGACGAGGCCCTCCTACCTCATGGAGCATGATCTGCTTTACCCAAAGTCCACAGATTTGCAACGTTAGTCTCATCTAAAAAACACCTTCAAAAAACATCCACGGTAGTGTCTGACCAAATATCTGGGCACTGTCGCCCAGCCAAGCTGACACACAGTTAATCATCACAGAGGACATCAAGAGATTCTTCTCTGACCACCCTGTTCCTGCCCTTGCCCCGCTTCAATCCACTCACCACAGCTGTGATCCTATTAAAGTCAGAAGTCACATCACCTCACAACTCTGCTCAGAACCCCAAAGCCTCCTCCAGTGGCTCCCTGGCTCCCTCAGATGAAGCAGCAAGGTCCTCACTATGATGCAGGACATAACTCTTTTTTCCTTTTTTTTTTCTTTTTTGAGACACAGTCTCATTCTGTCACCCAGGCTGGAGTGCAGTGGCGCCATCTCGGCTCACTGCAAGCTCCACCTCCCAAGTTCATGCCATTCTCCTGCCTCAGCCT
>NW_012102521.1:164948-168177 GCF_000951045.1 Mandrillus leucophaeus | reverse complement strand
AGTGCTGGGATTACAGGCGTGAGCCACCGCACCTGGCCTATTTTTTTAAATAATATTTTAAAAAATAATAATAGTAAAATAAAATAAATCAGGAGCCAGGCGCGGTGGCTCACGCCTGTAATCCCAGCACTTTGGGAGGCCGAGGTGGGCGGATCACGAGGTCAGGAGATCGAGATCATCTTGGCTAACATGGTGAAACCCCGTCTCTACTAAAAATACAAAAACTTAGCCAAGTGTGGTGGCGGACTACAAGTCCCAGCTACTCAGGAGGCTGAGGCAGGAGAATGGCATGAACCCGGGAGGCGGAGCTTGAGTGAGCCGAGATCGTACCACTGCACTTCAGCCTGGGTGACAGAGCGAGACTCTGTCTCAAACAAATAAATAAATAAATAAAGGAGCTAGATGAAAGTAATCACCAGATAGTAGAAATCTGAAAGCTTTCTATGGTTAAGGCTTCCCAAAGGCAAAGAACATTTTAATAAGGTGTTGAACAGTCAAAGACACAAAAGTGAGAATTAAGTAAGACCTTCATGAGCCAGGAGTTAATGTGAGCTGTGAAGACAGAAAGTCCACGGCAGAAAGCACAAAGAAACACAAGGCAGAAGGAAGCTGGGAGTGATGCATGGCTCCCAGCCATGGGCTGCAATTCACAGGAAAGCTGGTGGTACACACTGGAGGATGCTCAAAATGGTATATCACAGCCACTGAGGTTTTCTTTTTCATATGTGAAGGTGAAGACACGAGAATGTAAGGATAACAGAAAGAATAATCACCATCAAAGAGGAAAATACAGTACCATGTGGAAAAGGAGACATGGGGAAATCCATAAAAATCACTGGAAACAAAATTAATAAACCGTTCCCTACAGGCACTCCAGCAACACTTTCATCAACACAGTAAGATTCATGCTGGGACCCACAGGTGCCCACACCATCTCCGGCAATTCTTGTCTGAGCTACCTATGATGTAGTCTGGCATTCTCTATTTCTTTTTTAAAGCTGGTGGTCACTACTCATTCAGCTGATTTAAAAAAAAAAAAAATGCCCATGTTCTTCTGCTGACTTAAGCTGATTTAATCATTAAGCTGATTTAGCAACACTCTCCCAGACTGGACTGCAGTGACTTGGTGTACATTAATTTTACCATTGAGTGACTATCTCTAACAAATACATTTTAACTGTGCAATACCCTATGCTTATAAAAGCCATCCCTCCCCTATGTCAAATGTTCTCTCACTAATGTCAGTGCCTCACTCAACACTCACCTTCACTGGGAAAAATATCATTCAACAAGTATCCAAGTATCCACTATGTGCCAGGCACTGTGCCAGGTTCACAAGTCAGCTCACCTCAATTTGAACCCAGCTCTGCCACCAGATTTGTACTCTAATGCAGTGCTGCCTCAACAAATCACACAAACATAGCAGTTTCAAACAATGCAAACGTATTACAAGTCCAGGTGAACTCAACTGGATCCCCTGCTTAGGGTTTCCTAAAGCTAAATCAAGGTGTTGGCAGAGTTGCCTTCCCTACTGGCAGTGCATTCAGGCTGTTGGTCAAAACCAGGCCCTTGCAATTGTAGGATCAGTCCCTTGCAAACTCAGTCCCTTGCAACTGTAGGACTGAGGTACCCGTTTCCTTACCTGCTGTCAAGTGGGATCCAGTCTTTGCTCCTAGCTACCCATATTCGATTCTCATGCTTTTGACATGGCCCCTCCAAGCAATGACGTTTCAAATCTCTCGTTTCAAATTTATCTGACTCCGTCCTGAGAAAGTCATCTGCTTTTAAGGGCTCATGTGATCAGACTGGGCCCACTCAGACAATCTAGCTAATCTTCCTATCCTATGATCTGTAACCTTAATTATAGCTGCGAAATCTCTTTCACCAGGTAACATTACATAGTTACAGGTTCCAGTGAACATCTTTGGGGGAGTCATTCTGCCCATCACCACCATTTGCTACAGGAAGTTGGACAAGTCACTTTACCACCAAAACCTATTGCTTCATCTACAAAATCATGAAATAATCAGTTGATGATAAAGCCATCAACCTCAAAGGGTTGTTGTGCAGATTCAATAATACAGCTGTATTTAGCTGAGTGCCTGTTACATGCTGGAAACTCCGGCATCGAATACATATGCACCTAGAGCCCAGGAAGCTACTTCCAGAAGAATTTCATCAAAGCTAGCACTACCCATAGACAAACATTGCCTGTCAGTGGTTAAATACAGAAGTTAAAGTGTTTACAGCAATTTCACGAAGTAATTTTACATATGTTGAATTTTTTTTTTTTTTTTGAGACAGGGTCTCATTCTGTTACCCAGGCTGGAGTGCAGTGGCACAATCTCAGCTCACTGCAACCTCTGCCTCAGGGACTCAAGCGATTCTCCCACCTCAGCCTCCTGAGTAGCTGGGACTGCAGGCACAAACCACCACGCCCGGGAAATTTTTGCATTCTTTTGGTAGAGACAGGGTTTCACCATGTTGGCCAGGCTGGTCTTGGAACTCCTGACCTCAAATGATCTGCCTGCCTTGGACTCCCAAAGTGCTGGGATTACAGACATGAGCCACCACACCCAGACTGAATCTAGTAATTTTTTAAATGGGATTAGTATGCTGTCTTTTTTCATTTCATTGCTCTAAAAATTCATTTTTATTGATTTTATAAAAGTCTCAGCCCATGAAGGCTAGAAATCGTAAAAACTTGTCCTTAGTGCTGAATACATCTATAGTTTCTGACAAGGTCAGTAATAATTTACTTCCAATATCACAATGAGTTATTTAATAGCAATGCTGTTAAGACTGTTAAGACTAAGGAGTAAGTGATGGACCATTAAGTAGAGGAGGCGGCCTACGGGATCATTTACCAGAGCAGCTCAAGGAAATAGTGTCAAACACGCAGCCACTCCAAAGTTGCACAAGGGGTCTCTTGGTCCTCTCTGCACCTCCAAGAACCAAATTTACCAAAGATCCCAAAGGTGTACTTGAAAGAACTCTACAAAGACTTGAAGCAACCCACAAAAGCTTGACCCAGAGTCTGGGCCTATCCATCAAATCAGACAAAACTAACAAACAAGAGTAACTTTAAAAAAGAAAAAGCCAGGCACAGTGGCTCACACCTGGAATCCCAGCACTTTGGGAGGCCGAGGCGGGCAGATCACGAGGTCAGGAGATGGAGACCATCCTGGCTAACACGGTGAAACCCTGTCTCTACTAAAAATACAAAAAA
>NW_012102521.1:162898-163624 GCF_000951045.1 Mandrillus leucophaeus | reverse complement strand
AATGGATACACTGTGGTACATTCAGACAGTGGAATATTAATCAGTGCTAAAAGGAAAGCAGCTATCAAATCATGGAAAGGCACGGAGGAACCCCAAATGCATAATAATACTAAGTGACAGAAACCCATCAAAAAGGCTACCCATATTGTGTGATTCCAACTAGATGACAGTATGGAAAAGCAAAATTATGGAGACAGTAAAAAATCAGTGGTTTCCACGTGGTGTAGGGAAAGGGAGGCATGAGCAGGTGGGGCCGAGAAGATCTGTAAGGCAGTGAACTCCTGTAATGCGTGACTTTAGGCGTTCGTCCAAACCCACAGAACGTCCAGCACCGGGGTGAACCCTCCTGTAACGATGGCCTCCGGGTGACGAAGACGCAGCGATGCGGGTTCTCCGGCTGTCACGAAAACCCACACTTGACACAGACGCTCAGAGGGGAAACTGTGGGAGGGAAGGGACCTGTGGGACCTCTGCCCTCCGCTGCCTTCTTCTGGAAACCTAAGAGTGCCTCAAAAACTGGTCTGTTGATTTAAACATTAAGAACTGAAGGAAAACAACAACAACAAAAACTCTAGCTCAGCTTCCTTGCAGGCACCGCTCTGGGCCGCGCGTCGGGTTGTGTGGTGACCCCTCGCCCCGGACGGTCAGGGGTCCCTGGAGCCCCACGAGAGGGCACGGGCTCGCGAGAAGGATCTGGGTGGCCCGAGCCCTCGTCGCCAGGTCTCG
>NW_012102521.1:158142-162298 GCF_000951045.1 Mandrillus leucophaeus | reverse complement strand
CTAGGCCTGCTGGGAGCCGCCGCCCGGCGCGAACCCAGGCTGAGCCTTTCTAGGGCCACAGGGGAAGCTTGACAAAGGCTGGAGGCTGGCCCAGGAGTCTGTTTGACGGGAGTTCAGGGGCAACCCCTGCGTATACAAGAAAATGTCCTCCGGTCACTCCCTGGCCTCCCCGTTTAGAGGCTGCTACCTCGGAGGTTTGTGCGCTTCGAGCATACCGGGGCCCTTCACGCGTTTCTTGAGCACCTCAGGGTGAGGAGACGGAAGGCAAACCAGAGAAGGGATTTGCGTTCATGGGTCGGAGGTACCAGGACATCCTTGCACCTAATATGGGGGGAGAGGGGCAAGAAGAAGGTCAGGAAGGTCTTGGAGAAAATAACGCCAGGCGGACCCCTGCAGGATACCGGCTAATGAGCCGGGCAAAGGAGGACCCAGGATTATAGGGGAGGATCTGGGAGAAGTTCTTTGGAGCCGAATCTTAACTGAATTCATCTTCCTTCCTAAACCTGTGTCTCAGGTGGCGGTGTCAGACTCACAGCTGGACACAAACAGGTGCGGACAGGAGGTCCAGGTGATCACATGGACAAAAGATACAGGCTGAGGTGGTCCTGGCCCATCTCTAGAAGGCGGAGGGTGGAGAACAGAGCCCTAGCAAACTCCCCAAAAGACGGAGCAGAGGCAAGAAATCCAGCAAAGGATGCCCAGGAAGGCAGCCACATGTGCAAGGGAAGGGAGGGTCAGAAGAGAGACATGGCCACCTGGCCGGGGTATGTTCCCCTCATTGCCCAGGGCAGGATCTGTCTGACCCATGTGGGCTCTCAGGAAAGAGCCACGTGAACAAATACAGAGATGGTATCGAGAGCATGGCTCTAATCAGCAGTGTGAAGCCCGAGCAGTGCCAAATAAGAGGGCGGTTTGAGAACAGGATAGACAGAAGTCAGCCAGGTAGGTTGAGCTATTGGTGTCTCAAAAATTGAACCCATAATCATACTAAGCCAGGAGTTCTGGCTCCAAATCCTGGCCTAATGAGCTCTGGACCTCATGTTAGGACTTTGCCAAATATGACAGCTTCCAAAAAGTGCCTCAACACACTTTGCCAGGAAGAAATAACTTGCTTTTTTTTTTTTTTTTCTTTCTTTTGAGGCAGGGTCTCACTCCTGTCGCCCAGGCTGGAGTGCAGTGCTGCAATCAGGGCTCACTGCAGCCTTAACTTCGGGTGCTCAGGTGATGCTCCCACCACAACCTCCTGCATAGCTGGGACTACAGGGTCACGCCACCACCACACCGGCTAATTTTTTGTATTTTTAGTAGAGACAGGGGTTTCACTGTGTTGCCCAGGCCGGTCTCAAACTCCTGGGCTCAAGCAATCTGCTTGGGAGCCCTTGGCCTCCCAAAGTGCTGAGACTACAGGCATGAACCACCATGCCCAGCCATGTTTCTCAAAAAATAAGAAAAAAGGTAATCATAAAGTAATCGAGAATCATAAAGTATGTCATTCAGCATTGATTGGAAAATATTGTAACTTCACACTGTATGTGGAGACTGGGACATAATTCAGAATTTTACAAAATATATTGAAGCCACTTGAAGCAACTCCAGAACTCACTGACACTTGTTTTTCTTTGTTTGTTTTGTTTTGTTTTGTTGTTGTTTTGAGAGTCTTGCTCTGTCACCAGGCTGGAATGCAGTGGCGCAATAGCTCCCTGCAACCTCTGCCTCCCAGGTTCAAGCGATTCTCCTGCCTCATCCTCTCGAGTAGCTGGGACTACAAGTGAGAGCCACCATGCCTGGCTAATTTTTTTGCATTTTAGTAGCGACGGGGTTTCACCATGTTGGCCAGGGTGGTCTCAGTCTCCTAACCTCATGATCTGCCCACCTCGGCCTCCCAGAATGCTGGGATCATAGGTGTGAGCCAACGCACCTGGCCTGTTTTTCTAGGATGTTGCCATTCCCATGTGCTGTCATCCTTTGTTGATGTCACAATGAATACGATTTTAAGTGGAAGATGCTTTTCAGAAACATTTTCTGCAGGGCATTTTCTATATTCTTTGATCTTTTGGGGCTACTAGCTAATCCTTCTGAGTTTTGATTTTTTTTTAAAACTGCAATCTGAAGATACTCTCTTGATGCTTCTTTGGAAATTTGCCAATTTGGAAAGTTGCCATAGTGTTTCCTGACCAAACACGGGTTAACATTCTGAATCATCACAGACTGAATGGCTTTGAGCACCCTTCATTTGATTCATTAGTTCTCGGTGCTCTCCAGTCACTTGGTCAAGTTCATCTTGCATTCCTGTCCAAAGTTCAGAGTTAAAAGAAACAGCTTGGGCCGTGCACGGTGGCTCACGACTGTAATCCCAGCACTTTGGGAGGCTGAGACGGGCAGATCACGAGGTCAGGAGTTCGAGACCAGCCTGACCAACCTGGTTGAAACCCCCATCTCTACTAAAAATACAAAAATTAACTGGGCGTAGTGGTGCATGCCTGTAATCCCAGCTACTCAGGAAGCTGAGGCAAGATAATCGCTTGAACTCAGGAGATGCAGTGAGCCGAGATCACACCACTGTAGTCCAGCCTGGGCGACAGAGCAAGACTCTGTCTCAAAAAAAGTAAAAAGAAACAGTTTGACATCAGGTAGATCTTCGTGGACTTGCCACATCTAGGCCAGAACACATGGGAAGGCCACTGAACCCCTAGTGGGCCATGGTATTTTGGGGAGGTTTTGCATATTTGCTTTCACTGAGCATTTGGAGCATTTGAGCTGTACACCAAAAAGGGGAAACTAACAGCTGAGAGCAGTTACAAATGGTGTTGGTGCCATTAAGCAGCACTCTCCTTAAAGCAGAGGAAGCTGTGCTCGAAGAGTATTGCTGTCTTCTCCAGCCTTCCTAGTCACAAGATGCAGCATTCTGAACTTTGACTAAATCTGCTGGAGTGGCTCTTTCCTTAAACATTCGGGTTTTTTTGGCCAGGCGCAGTTGGGTGGATCACGAGGTCAGGAGATCGAGACCATCCTGGCTAACATGGTGAAACCCCGTCTCTACTAAAAGTACAAAAAATTAGCTGGGTATTGTGGCGGGCACCTGTAGTCCCAGCTACTCCGGAGGCTGAGGCAGGGAGAATGGTGTGAACCCAGGAGGTGGAGCTTGCAGTGAGCTGAGATTGCGCCATTACACTCCAGCCTGGGCGACAGAGCGAGACTCCGTCTCAAAAAAAAAAAAAAGAAAGAAAAAGAAAAAGAAGGCCAGCTCCGGTGGCTCATGCCTGTAATCCCACACTTTGGGAGGCCAAGACAGGCAGATCACTTGAACTCAGGAATTAAAGACCAGCCTGGGCAACATGGCAAAACCCTATCTCTAGCAAAAATACAAAAATTAGCCAGGCATGGTGGCACGTGCCTGTAGTCCCAGCCACTTGGAAGGCTGGGGTGAAAGAATCACTTAAGCCCAGGAGACGGAGGTTGCAGTGAGTGGAGATCGCGCCATCGTACTCCAGCCTGGGTAACAGTGAAGCCCTGTCTCAAAAAAAAAAAAAGGCGAAGACTATTTACTATTATGAAGAAAATAGTTTTGACCCACACTTGGAGAACTGCTACCCTAAGACAGAAAGTTTTCAAGCTTTCTGTGCAGTTTGATTTGACCGTAAGCTCTTTTCCCTTCCAGCAGGACCATGTTCATTGTTCATTCCTTCCTGCAATCTCATCCTTGAAAATTTTAGGACCTCCAGATTTATTAAGCTAAGTGGAAAAGTTAAGCCCTGGAAACTGAGGCAGGTAACATGGCTGTTTTTCTTCTCTAGTGCCTGACACTTGCTGACTCGTGTTGAGATGTTACACATTAACCAGACTCCCCAGTCTTCATTCAAAACTAGGCTAAGTGACATTGGCGATGAGAGCCTTGTTAACTGTTACCTCTTTACAGCAGGATGCTAAGCAGTCAATCAAGTCTTCTATCTCTATGTTAGCCTTCCTATGGAAAATGTAACTCAGTTTTCAGCCCCTAATTTTGCCTATATGAACAATCCTCACTTGAGCACTGATCACCTGTTTTTTTTGTTTTGTTTTTCTTTTTTTGAGGTAGAGTCTTGCTCTTGTCGCCCAGGCTGGAGTGCAATGACACAATCTCAGCTCACTGCAACCTCTGCCTCCCGGGTTCAAGTGA
>NW_012102521.1:152137-153102 GCF_000951045.1 Mandrillus leucophaeus | reverse complement strand
GAGGCAGGGAGAATGGTGTGAACCCAGGAGGTGGAGCTTGCAGTGAGCTGAGATTGCGCCATTACACTCCAGCCTGGGCGACAGAGCGAGACTCCGTCTCAAAAAAAAAAAAAAGAAAGAAAAAGATCTGCATTTCTTAGGGTGTTTTGGATTTGAAACTAAAGACATTAAAACTCTCTTGGTCTGAGCACAGTGACTCACACCTGTAAACCGACACTTTGAGAGGCCAAGGTGGGAGGATCACTTGAGGCCAGCAGTTCAAGACCAGCCGGGCAACATGGCAAAGTCTATTGATCTCAAGTCTAGTTGGAAGTTCGGAAGCTCTGTCTTGAAACAGCTCTCCATGATGTTCTTAAGTTTTTCCTAAATGCTTGTTCTCGTCCTCAGCAGTGTTATAAGTCATTATAAATCTAAAACATTTTTACTATAGGACAGTGGTTCTCAAACCTGGTCTGGTCTCAGAATCCCTTTACACTCTTAAAAGTTGCTAAGGACCCTAAAGAGATTTTGTTTATGTGGGTTATGTCTATCAGGGATTATGACTGAGAAATGTTTTTACTTATTCATTTTAAAATAATAATAAACTCATTTGATGTTAAAGAGTGTATTTGGAAAACATCACTATGTTTTCCAAAAAACATTTTGTGTGTGCGTGTGAGAGGAATGATGTTTTTACATTTTTGAAGATTTTTTATGTAAAATGTAAAATTCAAAAATTTTACATTTTTGAAGATCCCTTAGTGTCTAGTTGCATGAGAAACAGCTGGATTCTCAAATCTGTTTCTGAAGTCATTCTGATATGATACCACAAGTCACATGACCCTGGAAAACTCCACTGTACACTTGTGAGAGAATCCTAATGAAAAAGACAAAGGGCCGGGCACGGTGGCTCAAGCCTGTAATCCCAGCACTTTGGGAGGCCGAGACGGGCGGATCACGAGGTCAGGAGATCGAGACCATCCTGG
>NW_012102521.1:146429-150951 GCF_000951045.1 Mandrillus leucophaeus | reverse complement strand
GCGACCTTGGCTCACTGCAACCTCTGCCTCCCGGGTTCAAGTGCTTCTCCTGCCTCAGCCTCCGAGTAGCTGGGATTACAGGCGCCCGCCATCACGCCCAGCTACTTTTTGTATTTTTAGTAGAGATAGGGTTTCACCACGTTGGCCAGGCTGGCTCGAACTCCTGACCTCAGGTGATCCGCCCTCCTCGGCCTCCCAAAGTGCTGGGCCAATTACCATTCTTTGGTGTTCGGGTGTACCTAGATGCCTCATACTTTGTGCTTGAATAAACTATTTTTAACTGGATCCGGGCCGGGTACTGTGGCTCACGCCTGTAATCCCAGCACTTTGGGAGGCCGAGGTCGGTGGATCAGGAGGTCAGGAGTTGGAGAACAGCCTGGTCAACATGGTGAAACCCCGTCTCCACTGAAAATACAATCAGCCAGGCGTGGTGGTGGGTGCCTATAATCCCAGCTACTCCAGAGGCTGAGATCACACCACTGCACTCCAGCCTGGGCAACACAGCAAGACTCCATCTCAAAAAGGACGATTTTAACTGGATCCTAAGCCTTATTATTTTATCTTGACACATCTGAGCTCGTTTGCCTTGTGCCTGAATAATGAACATTTATTTTACTGTGGATCTGCTCGTGATTATTTCAGTCCTAGCTGCACCATTTTATAAACCCTCCACCATTTCACAGACCTTGGTCAGAGTGAAACATTCCATGGGGGCTCCGGCCATAAGAAACATCCTGCCCAACCGCCTGACTGCAGGAGCATCCTTATCACATCCTGCCAGGCAGCAAGCCATACTGCCCAGACCGATCCAGCCCAGACCTATAATTACCCCAGCCTGGAAGCAGCAGTGAGCTCGGGCACTAAGCTGGTTACCCCCTCCACAGGTTTTTGCTGGCAGTAAACCTGCATTGCTGTTGAAGCCACCATCTCTCTCCTCTCTCCCCCTCCCCCTTCATCCTCTGCGTGTGTGTGTGTGTGTGTGTGTGTGTGTGTGTGAGTGTGTGTGTCTCATCTGTCTTTAACCCTTGCCTTCCCTTCAAAACCTAATAATTTCCTCTTTTTTTTTTTTTTTTTTCATTAAAGATGGGATCTTAATACATTGCCCAGGCTGGTCTCAAAATCCTGGGCTCAAGCAATCCTCCCAAAGTGCTGGGATTACAAGCATGAGCCACCGTGCCTGGCACGATTTCTTCAGTTTGTCCTAAACTATCTTTATTTCACCTTTTCCGAATGCCAATTTCCCTGTGTATAGAATTCTTGATTGGCGGTTATTTTCTTTGAGATTTTATCTTTATCTTTTCTATGGCTTTAGTGTGAGATTTCAAGGTATTGTTTTGTTTCTATTTATCTGCCTGCTTGGTTTCTGTAAGACTTTTTGAATCTTTGGCATGATTTTTTTATCATCACTTTTGGAAAATTCTCAGCCATTAGCTCTTGAAATATTTCTGCCTCACCTCTTTCATTTCCTTCTAAGATACCAGTTACCCACATGATGGCCTTTCCTGCTGTATCCTGTTAGTTTCTGAATGGCTTCTTCTATCTTGCAGTTTATTCTTCAACTGTCTAATCTGCCAAACCCATCCAATTTCTTTTTTGTTTTGCTTGTTTGAGACAGAGTCTCACTCTGTCGCCCAAGCTGGAATACAGTGGCACCATCTCGGCTCACTGCAACCTCTGCCTCCAGGGTTCAAGCAATTCTCCTGCCTCAGCCTCCCAAGTAGCTGGGATTACAGGCACGCACCACCACCACACCCGGCTAATTTTTGTATTTTTAGTAGAGAAGGGGTTTCATCATGTTAGCCAGACTGGTCTCAAACTCCTGAACTCAAGCAGTTTGCCTGCTTTGGCCTCCTAAAGTGCTGAGATTAGAGATTACAGGCCTCACAAAGTGCTGAGCCACTGCGCCCAGCCTCCATCCAATTTTTATTTGGCTTTTTCTTTGAGACGGTGTTTCACTCTTGCTGCCCAGGCTGGAGTGCAATGGCGAGATCTCGGCTCATTGCAACCTCTGCCCCCTGGTTCAAGTGATTCTTCTGCCCCAACTTCCTGAGCAGTTGGGATTACAGGCGCCTGCCACCATGCCCAGCTAATTTTTGTATTTTTAGTAAGGATGGGGTTTCGCCATGTCGGCCAGGCTGGTCTTGAACTCCTGACCTCAGGTGATCCGCTCGCTAAATTGTTTTCTTTATGATTTCTAGTTCTCTACTGCAAAATACTTCTGGAAAAAAAAAAAGTATATATATAGAGAGAGAGAGAAAAAAAGAGAGAGAGTGCGCCACCACGCCCGGCATATATATATATATATGTATATATGTATATATAGTTTTTTAAAGACTGTTAAGGCCGGGCGCGGTGGCTCAAGCCTGTAATCCCAGCACTTTGGGCTGTCTCTTATACACATCTAGATGTGTATAAGAGACAGGTCCAGTGTCTGAAGCCCCTGTGGAAGTTTTATATTAATCTGCTGAGAAGAATATGCACAGAATACAGACATAAAAATGTGCTGAGCAGGCCGGGCATGGTGGCTCAAGCCTGTAATCCCAGCACTTTGGGAGGCTAAGGCAGGTGGATCACCTGAGGTCAGGAGTTCAAGACCAGTCTGGCCAACACGGTGAAACCCCCTCTCTGCTAAAATACAAAAGCTAGCTGGGCGTGGTGACTGGCGCCTGTAATCCCAGCTATTCAGGAAGCTGAGGCACGAGAATCGCTTGAACCCGGGAGGCAGAGGTTGCAGTGAACCGAGATCGTGCCACTGCACTGCAGCCTGGGCGACAGAGTGAGGCTCCGTCTCAAAATATATATACATGCAGAGCCAAATAATTAACAATGCAAAGGGGCAAGACACACCACTGAAATGGGAGACTTAGTCTTTAACATAACAGTAAAGAGGGTCCTTTAGGTTAACCAACCCTCCCGGTTTGTGTAGAACTTTCCTAGTTTCAGCGTTGAAGGTCCTGCGTCCCAGGAAACTCATCAGTCGTGGGAAGATGTGGAGGGTTAGCCACCCCACGGTAACACACGCGGGCACACCCGTACCGCATCGTATCCCCGCCGCTTCTTGCCTGCGGCACCAGGCGGCTGCCGGGGGCGCTGTGGTGCGCAGGCGCCGCTGGGGAGGCACTCTGGCGTTGCGGCGTAGCTGCTGCTTCCGCCTTCCCGGCAGCCCCTGCGCGCGCGTGCGCGCTCGCTGACCTTTCTGACTTGACTGCAGGTTTGTGGTGGTCTGTGAGGCGTCTGTCCTGCGCCAAGGTGAGTGCGGGGACATAGACCTGGCCCCCGAGGTGCGAGGTGGCGGGGGTGGGAGGGCGAGAAGCCGCCTTGGCCCCAGCTGACCTTGGGGTCCCATTCCTCCGCCGGTACACGCCTGGTTTTCCGCCCGGCCTCCCCTTCTCTAAAGGGAGACCGGCCAGGGTCGGTTGCCAGAGGGAAGCATCGCCTAGGCCTGCGCCGCGTTTCCCTTCTTGGCGTTAACGCGCTCAGTGCGCCTGTATCTCCCACGCTTTTGACAGGGAGCGTCCCCTGGCCTTGACAGGTTCCGCTGCCTAACGCGGAGGCTACGCAGAGTTAGAGAAGCCAGAGTCCAAGCCAAGAACTCTGACTCCACATCCAGCCCCTTCTCTCCTTTGTAACTCAAGTTTCCGTGCACCACGCTTGTCCTCCACGTTATGCTGTACATGACAGCTTGGGTGAGGCAACAGGGAAACAAGAGATCGTATGGTGGTGATTGAAATTGTATGGAACTCGCGGCTCAGACATTTCCCATTTCCAGTGTCCGGTAATAGTTTGCCCTTAATGTAATGTGCCAAAACTTTGCAGACTTAAGTGGATACACGTTTGACCTATGAATAAGATGGATTTTTAGAAGGTCTGGTGCTGTAAAACTGACACACATTCTGCCTGGGCAGAATGGACTCAAGAAAGTAGGGGCCGGCCAGGCTTGGTGGTTCACCCCTGTAATCCCAGCCCTTTGGGAGGCCGAGGCGGGCGGGTCACGAGGTGAAGAGATAGAGACCATCCTGGCCAAAATGGTGAAACCTCGTCTCTACTAAAAATACAAAAATTAGCTGGGTGTGGTTGCTGGCGTCTGTAGTCCCAGCTACTCGGGAGGCTGAGGCAGGAGAATCGCTTGCACCCAGGAGGCAGAGGTTCCAGTGAGCCGAGATCGCGCTATTGCACTCCAGCCTGACGACCGAGTGAAACTCCGTCTCAAAAAAAAAGTAGGGGCCCTCGTTTTATTATATATTAGGAACGTGTAGCCGGGCTTGGTGATTCACACCTGTATTCCCAGCACTTTGGGAGGCCCAGGCGGGCCGATCACAAGGTCGAGAGATCGAGACCATCCTGGCTAACACGGTGAAACCCTGTCTCTACTAAAAATAAAAAAAAATTAGCCGGGTGTGGTGGCACGCACCCGTAGTCCCAGCTTCCCAGCTACTCAGGAGGCTGAGGCAGGAGAATCGCTTGAACCCGGGAGGCGGAGGTTGCAGTGAGCCAAGATCGTGCCACTGCACTCCAGCCTGGG
>NW_012102521.1:143096-146259 GCF_000951045.1 Mandrillus leucophaeus | reverse complement strand
GATGGAGACCATTCTGGCCAACATGGTGAAATCCCATCTCTACTAAAAATACAAAAATTAGCTGGGTGTGGTGGCGGGCGCCTGTCGTTCCAGCTACTCGGGAGGCTGAGGCAGGAGAATCGCTTGCATCTGGCAGGCGGAGGTTGCAGTGAGCCGAGATGGCGCCATTGCACTCCAGCCTGACGACCGAGTGAAACTCTATCTCAAAAAAAAAAGTAGGGGCCCTCTTTTTAGTATGTATTGGGAACATGTTACTTGTCCAGGCAAATATGGCAACTAAAGTCAAGGGGAAAGGAGGGGGAAAGGTGTTTGCACGCTACTGTATAGCAGGCCCCTGTTGCACTGGGGACCAAGGGTAATTTTGTAAGATCATACCAGGATGCCTGGGCCCCGAGCAAAATGTCAGGATGACTCTGTTTCTTTAGTCCCTTCTTACTGTAGCCATTGTACCCTCCCAGTTTACTTTGCCCTTTTCCTTCTAGACCCTCATCTGACCTTGCTCTGTCCGAAGCCCCTAACTGGCCTAAATGAGGGCATCATTTTTAAGTCTTCCTTCTGTTAGAATCCCAGTGGCTTAGTATTAATTATAGCCATCAACTGGATATTTGTATCAATTCTGTTACTGCTGTGATCATTCACTGAATTCTTTGTTGTTGTTCTTGTTGGGGGGGGTGGCAGGGGGGAGTCTCACTCTTGTTGCCCAGGCTGGAGTGCAGTGGTGCAATCTCTGCTCACTGCAAGCTCCACCTCCTGGGTTCAAGCGATTCTCCTGCCTCAGCCTCCCGAGTAGCTGAGATTATAGGTGCCCACCACCACTAATTTTTGTATTTTTAGTAGAGACAGGGTTTCGCCACGTTGGCCAGGCTGGTCTCGAACTCCTGACCTTAAGTGATCTGCCCGTTTTGGCCTCCCAAAGTGCTGGGATTACAGGCGTGAGCCACCGTGCCCAGCCCATTCTCTGGATTTTTATTCCATACCAGGCACTAGGCTGGGTCCTTTAGGTTTCCTCTCTGAATTACATTGACAGCCCTGTGGGGGCAGGTGGAGGCATCCATGTTTCACAGAAAAAGAAACCTCTGAAACATCAGCTAAAGGGACTTGCCCAAAGTTGAGAGCTGACCAGGGAGAGCTGGTGTTGGAGCCCAGGATTCCCAGGCTTCCAGACCCATTGGTCCTGTAGAATGCTTCCTTCCCAGTCGTTGCAGGGAGACAAGGGATTCATTCCTTGCCTCTGAACTCTTCTAGTCTGGGGCTTCCGGAAACCTCTGGGTCTTGTTTGGATCATCTGTGACATATTCCCAAAGCAGGGCTGTTAGTTTCTTGGAACCTCACACTCTGTCAGAGCATTCAAGTACAGTTTGAGGACAGGAAATTTGAGGGTGGACTATCTGCAAGGTGTTCCAGGAGAAGGACACAAGTCACATCCTGCAAGGTCACACCGCAGGCCATTCTTCACGACCATCCTTGCCTAAATAAGTCCTCTCATAGAGAAGAGCAGGAAAGCAGGTGTTGGAGGCAGGTTCTCGTCATCGGGAGCATGACGTACAGATTTGGTGTGAGTGCAGTCCTGCTAACCTCCTGCAGAACCTTGGGCAGCTTTCCCCAAGTACCCATTTTATAGGAGTGGAAAGCAGTGTAGGAAGTAAGTACGAAAAGCACTTTTGAAATGCTGTTAAAGGGATGGAAACAGAACTAACCACGTCAGGGCAGTCCCTGCGGTGACTCTGGCCTGGCCTCCCCGTTCTTGCCTGACTCAAGACACTAACTTAGTTCCTGGTTCGGTGCCCTGTGGTGCTCCTGTGTCCAGTAGCTTAGCTCCCACAGTGGGGGAGGAATCAAAGGGGCTCTGCAGCCCTCACCAGCTGCCCTCAAATCCCATCCAGGCCAGTTCCAGATTCTAAACTGAATTTTCTTCATGATATTGTCAACACAGGAAACAAAAAAACCCTAAAGCAAAAAAAAAAAAAAAAATTATTGTTAAGTTTAGAGAACACTTTTAGAATAAAAGCTAAACTCTGTGCTAGCCTCCAAGGCCCTTAAATGACCTGTCCCATCTTCCTTCCCATAGTCCAGCCATGGTACTTTATGTAACAAGCATTTAATACATAGTACCAGACACTCAGCGTTTGACATAGGGTTACTCTATGTTATTCTCCATAACAACCACTTGAGGTGGATCCTGTTTTTATCCCTGTTTTACAGATGAGAAAACTTAAGCAGTTTAAGTTAGCTAGTAAGTGACAGCCAGGATTTGAATCTGGCACTGTGGCCTCCCTATTCCTTCCAGCTCTCCAAGTTCATTCTGACCTCAGAGTCTCTGCCAATGCCGAGGATTCCTCTCCCAGATATCCTGACCCTTTATTGTTTCTCAGCTCCTAAAACAATGTCTGGCACCTAGTACATGCTCAGTGCACATTTGCCAATTGTTTCCGTGATTTGAGGGCCGCCATTGACCTTTGACTAGGTTGGACTTGTGAAGGATTCAGTGCCGTCAAGCCGACAGGCAGAGCTGCAAAGTGTGGGAAAGGGCGAACACGGCCAAGCAGTCAGATCCTGTGGAGCCTGAGTAGTGATGTGAAAGGAGCAGTGAGTGGGGCTCAGGTGTGGGCACAGGGAGGGTGGGGCGGAGGCAGCATTACAGGTCACAGCCAACGCACAGTTTGTTCGTTCGTTCGTTCGTTCGTTCGTTTTTTTTTTTTGAGACAGAGTCTCACTTTGTCGCCCAGGCTGCAGTGCAGTGGTGTGATCACGGCTGCCTGCATCTTCAACCACACAAGCTCAAGCAGTCTTCCCACCTCAGTCTCCCAATAGCTGCGACTAACATAAAAAATTAGCCAGGTAAACACCACCACACCTGGTTAATTTTTTATGTTTTGTGGAGACTGGGTCTCCCTATGTTACCCAAATTAGTCTCAAGCTCCTGGACTCAAGTGACCCTCCCACGTCGGCCTTCCAAAGCACTGGGATTACAGGCATGAGCCACCACACCTGGCCAAAGCAGTTTCCAAGTGAAATGAGAAGTGCTTAGATCTAGTCATTCCTCACAGCTATTTGACTGTAGTTTAATAGACCACTTCAGATGTTAAAAAGCATATTAAAATGAAAATGAGGGCATCTAATTTGGGGTCTATAGTAGAGAGTAAATTGTTTTTTTTTTTTTTTT
>NW_012102521.1:134022-142375 GCF_000951045.1 Mandrillus leucophaeus | reverse complement strand
GGGGTTTTGCCATGTTGCCCAGGCTGGTCTCAAACTGCTGGGCTCAAACAGTCCTCCAGTCGTGGCTTCACAGAGTGCTGGAATTACAAGCATGAGCCACAACACCTGGCCCAATTGGGGAACTTTGAACAAGACTTTAATATCAGAATTGTGAGTTTTCTTAGGTGTGAGAGTGGTATGACATTGGTTTTAAGAGATGAAGTCTAAAATATTTAAAGTATGGTTTCATGGTATGTGGTATTTCATTGCACCTTTTCAGCTGTTCTGAATATTTGAAATTTGTTTGTAATGAAATTTAGAGGAGAAGAATAACCACTTGGTTCTCAGTAGAGCAGAGCAGTGTGGCCCAGTCACATGTTACTAAGCCGTTGATTACAAAGAGGAAGGAGAAAACTTTATGCTGCGAGACTAGAGTTTAGGACGTTGTAGAGGGTGAGGAGCCCTGCAAATTTGAAAGGGCTGTTAGCTGTTCATAGAACATATTTGATAGGAATTTTACCATTTCGTGGCTATAAGACATATTTTTTGAACGCTTCCTGAATTGCTTTACCTAAGCTACAACGCCTTCAGCTAAATGTTAATTTTGACAAAGGCATTTTTATAAAGCATTGATATGACTGATTTTTTTTTTCCTTTTATTTTAGATAAAAGAAGTAAGGCTTTGAAAGGTAAGATTTTTGCTTCTGAAAATGGTTCGGAATGGAAAACACCATCATGTCTTTTTGGGACAAGGCATATCATTGTTCTGAATTGAAATTGATACATGGTTCAGTACATATGTAAGATGCAGTTGAAATGCTTCACAGCTTGAAGTTTGCTGTGCCTGCTGGAAAACAGAATTCTGAATTTCTGCTTTTTATAGTCAAGTGGATCAGTAAAACTTCCCAGGAGTAATAGAGGAATGGATGAATTAGAGGTAGTTGATAGCATCACCAATAGGGAAGCGCAAGTGAGCTGTGTGAGCATGCTGTCCTAGAAGTTCCCTAATGATGTGGTTTGAATGGTTTTGGTTTGTTTTTGTTGTTTTTTGTTTTGTTTTGTTTTGTTTTGTTTTTTGAGACGGGAGTCTCGCTTTGTTGCCCAGGCTGGAGTGCAGTGGCGCGATCTTGGCTCACTGCAAGCTCCGCCTCCCGGGTTCTCACCATTCTCCTGCCTCAGCCTCCTGAGTAGCTGAGACTACAGGCATCCGCCGCCACTCCTGGCTAATTTTTTGTGTAGAGTCGGGGTTTCATGTAGCCAGAATGGTCTCGATCTCCTGACCTTGTGATCCACCCGCCTCAGCCTCCCCCTAATGATGTGTTTTTAATGGTTTTGTTTTGTTTTTTGTTTTTGTTTTTTGAGACAGAGTCTCGCTCTGTTGCCCAGGCTGGAGTACAGTGGCACAATCTTGGCTCACTACATCCTCCTTCCAGATTCAATTCTCCTGCCTCAGCCTCCCAAGTAGTTGGGATTACAGGTGGGATTACAGCCACAACACCAGGCTAATTTCTTGTATTTTTAGTAGAGATGGAGTTTCACCGTGTTGGCCAGGCTGGTTTCGAACTCCTGACCTCAGGTGATCCACCCGCCTTGGCCTCCCAAAGTGCTGGGATTACAGGCGTGAGCCACCGCACCTGGCCTTTAATGTATTTTGAAAGAAAGCGCCTGATAAATTTAGGCCCAAGTGACAATGAAACTGTAGCCATTTGAATGTTACACAAACCCAGGACTGGCTACATGAGTTTGAGGAAGAGGTGTTTCCCTGCCCCTCTCTTCTTTGAGCTGTGGGTGGCCACTGCTGTCTGTTGTCATTATGTGGGCCCTTAAGCACTCTGGGTGTTTCATATAGAAATAATCCTACTTTTCAATAGTATTGAAAGGTGTCATTTATATTTTTGGACTGTTGATCAACTTTTTTTGATACTTGTTTAATAAATTACATCCAACTTGTTCCTTCTTAAATTGTATTTATACATGCATCTCTTTCAAAAGCTTCGGCGCCTGCTCCTGGTCATCACTAACCAGATTTACTTGGAGTACCTGTGAAAGAAAACATCAGTCCGCCTGTAAATTTAAGCAAGCCGTATTAGATGGGGAGCGTGGAACGTCCCTGTACACTTGTATAAGTACCATTTACTTCATGGCATGAATAAATGGATCTCTGAGATGCACTGCTACCTGGTCCTGCTTTCAATGTGTTACCCCCTCGGCCTCCTCCAGTGTGTCGGACGTACTCTGAATAGATCATTTGTCATGCAGCAGATGCAGTCAGAATCTCACTGAGCCACCCATCATTGTGAAATAATTATCTCAGTTGTCACAGGAGTTGGTGATCAGGATCCAGGCACTCACTTGGATTCTACTGCTTAATAAATGTTTATTAAACTTGATCCTGATACTTACATTGTGACCTCTCTGAGCCTCTGTTTTCTTATTTGGAAAATGGAGATGTTAATTATGTAAGTTCTAACTTACAGTTATTATGAGGATAAATAAGAGAAAGATTTAAACTATGAAATCCTTTAGAAATAAGGTAGCATTCAGTGACATAGTAGTTGAAATTATAAGCTGTAGGAGAAAATTGAATCAGGAAATAATCACAAGGCAAAGTACATAATAAGCCAATTGAAAAAAAAAAATAAAGCCAATTGATTCTAGTTAGGCTAGTATCAAATGCCTACTGCATAATAGTTATCTCCATCTGAGACAATTACCAAGATCCCTAAATTGTGTGCTAAAAAGATTCTAAAGCAGCAAGCATAGGGTAAAAGTGAGTCCAGTTTGGGGTAAAAGTGAGTCCAGTTTGAAATCTGGCACTCTACAGGTGGGTAGGAGAGCAGCTGTGGAATGGGGGTGGTGGCTGCACCCTGGGTGTCCTGTCCTCTTGAGACCATCCTGTTTTTCATGTGTCTCTGGCATTTAGCCTCATTAGCTCTGGCCCGTGGTAGATGTCCAACAGATGACTGAGATCTCTGAGCCTCAGTTTCTTTTGGTTAAAACCTGTCGTGTCTTCCTCCAGCAGCCTCAGGGTTGTTGGGCTGTGTGAGAAGGTTGCAGGAAAGCATTACACAGCATCAGTGGAAGTTTGCGTCAGGTCGTGTGAGATTCAGAGGGTTTGGTTCTGACACAGGAATCGCATTTTTCCTGTGAACACATTTTGTTCTCTTCTGCCTCCAGAAGATGAATCTGCTGTGGTACAGAAAGGCCCTACCTTTAAAATTATCCATCTGCCCAGCTGCTCAGGCTTGAGAATGCGTTAGAATCACCTGGAAGGCCGTAACACAGCGATCTGGGCCCCAGTGTTTCTGATTGCACTACTGTAGGAAGGAGCCCAAGGACTTGTATGTCTAACAAGCATCCAGGATGTGCAGATGCCAGGACCCCAGTTGGAAAATTTCTAATGATACAAAGAACACAGGCCTGCCCTACCACAGCCTTCACATTCCACTGCATTGGCACCAGGCTTCAGCCCTGTGTCATGCATCTTAGTACATTTAGTCCACCTTAGAACCTAGCGAGGCGTCAGTACAGGCCCTGACTATCAGAACAGGAAACAGGCTGGGAGGCAGTAACACGCTACAGAAGTCACAATTAGCAAGCACTGGGGCTGGGACTTGAACCCCCAGAACCTGAACTCGCATCCAAAGGGAGGTGAGGACGGGTGGGAGCTGCCCACCCCCACCCCGCTGGAAGCAGAGGTTGGTGTGTCTGACCCAGGAGGGCTTCCCCACAAGGGCTGGGCCATTCCTCTTCTCCCTTTACTACTTAAGGCTTCCTTCAGCAAATTACCAGGGAAGGTTGGGCGCAGTGGCTCACGCCTGCACTTTGGGAGGCTGAGGCGGGCAGATCGCTTGAACCCAGGAGTTTGAGATCAGCGTGGGCAACATGGCAAAACCCCATCTCTACAAAAAATACAAAAATTAGCCAGGCGTAGTGGTGTGCACCTATAATCCCAGCTACTGGGGAGGCTGATGCTTGAGGATTGTTTGAACTTAGGAGGTCAAGACTGCAGTGAGCCGAGATCACACCACCGCATTCCAGCATGGGCAACAGAGTGAGACCCTGTCTCAAAAAGAAAAGAAAGAATTGTATTTGCTCTCCCAGAACTCACACACTGAATCCCTCACAGTTTTGGAAACAACCAGGTCTTGTCCCAAAGGCAGCCTGTAGGTGGAGCCAGAGGATGTCACCTGGGCTTCCCCCTGGGCGAGGAGCACCCGGCCAGGAGGATCTGTTTAAAGGAGCATTTGGAGGGCAGTACCAATGGGTAAGAGGTATGCACAGAGAGCCACGGGAGTGGACAGGGCCAGTTCAGGAAGGAATCCCAGAGGCTTTTTGTCCCAGAGCCTACGCATTCATGCTGCTCTGACTTAATGCAGTGCTTTTCCAAGTGCACTACAAAGTAACCCCAAAGGCTGGGAGGAGAGAGAGTGGCTCCCAGGCAGCTGTAGGTGTCTTTTTAAACAATGTGCTCTAAGTTAGCCTCAAATGAGCCTCTGGGAGAAGGCACGGTGTTTCTTGTTGATTGTCACTGTATCCCAGGGGTACACGCACCCCAACCAGAGGCTTTGGAGGGTGTGCTTCCTGCCACCCTCAAGGGAGTTGTGTCTCTATAGAGCTAACAGATCCTGAGTTCCAGGGTGCCAGGCCTTAGTCTGCTTCATTTTCATCTGCACAATAATCTGTGAGCCCATACTATCACCCCATTTCACAGCTGAAGAAATGGAGGCCCAGACAGGATAAGTAGTTTGTACTAGAGGATAACTACCTGGCTAACAAACCAACTGGTTAACTGGTAGGCCAGGATTCAAAATCTGACCCGCTTCAGAATCGAGACTTGGACTGCAGCATGGCTTCAGAGAGCTCCTTCGCCTGTGCTGGGTGTGCGTTACCACTGGGGATGCAGTGGTGGTTAGTACACATTCCCTTCACTCCTTGAATGCAGAGTCTGGAGAACAGACCTGCAAACACACAGTGCCCGTGCTTGATAGACACAATCCTGGACGTCTATGCTGTTAGGAACCATCTGATGGGTGCCAGCATCAGGCCTTGTTTCACACAGGCCTTCAAGCAAGCCCAGCACCTGCTCAACAGCCAGCTTTGAGCATGGACCCTGCTTCCACCCTTCAGACAAACCAGCCACCATAAGGCATTTCTGGTGCATACAGGGAAATTTGAACATGGACTGGGTGTTAAGTGATGTTGAATTGTTAATCTTATTCGGTGATCATCACCACAATAGTGGTATTGTAGTTATTAAAGAAAATGTCTTTGGTTTTAGAAATGGAGGTGGAGGCCGGGCGTGGTGGATCTCCTGAGGTCAGGGGTTCAAGACCAGCCTGGCCAACATGGTGAAACCCTGTCTCTACTAAAAATACAAAAACTTGCCAGACGTGGTGGCACGCACCTGTAATTCCAGCTACTTGGGAGGCTGAGGCATGAGAATCGCTTGAACCCAGGAGGTAGAGGTTGCAGGAAGCTGAGATCATGCTACTGCACTCCAGCCTGGGTGACAGAGTGAGACTCTGTCTCCAAAAGAAAAAAGAAATGCAGGCACAATTATGTAGGTGTGAAGTGATACCTAGGATGTACTTTAAGATAACACCAGCAAATACTAGCCAGTCAAAACAGATTGGGGGACGAAGTCTCAAGATGGGATGAGATTGGTGATGTGTAGAGGGTGGGGGATGGACATCTAGAAGACCATTACAGAATTCGCTCTCCATACATTTTAACTTTTCCCAATAAAAAGTTTTTTAAGATACTTAAGGAAAAAAAAAAGCCATGTGATAGAAGCCTTTGTTAGTATTATAATACCTGTTTGAGAAGCTGGCACTGTGCAACCCCAGGAAATGAAGATAACGACTCTGCAAACTTGCAGGCGGTTCTGTCAGACAGTGGCCATCTCATCGCCACTCTTCACAAGAACCCTGATGTCTCTTACTATAAAGAAAGACTCAGCTTTTTCACTTGTTTTCCTCTTAAAGAATAATTTAATATAGACCAGAGTTAATGAACACCTAAGTCTAGAGGGAAAATGTTAGAAAACCCTCATTTAATTAGGAACAAAAACTTTTTTTTTTTTCTTTTTTTTTTTTTGAGATGGAGTCTTGCTCTGTCGCCCAGGCTGGAGTGCAGTGGCATGATCTCCACTCACTGCAAGTTCCGCTTCCCGGGTTCACACCATTCTCCTGCCTCAGCCTCCTCAGTAGCTGGGACTACAGGTGCCCGATACCACGCCCAGCTAATTTTTTGTATTTTTAGTAGAGACGGGGTTTCACCGTGTTAGCCAGGATGGTCTCGATCTCCTGACCTTGTGATCCGCCCATCTGGGCCTCCCAAAGTGCTGGGATTACAGGCGTGAGCCACCGCGCCCGGCGAGAGTAAATTGTAAAAGTAATAAAAAGCATTATTTTGAGACCTGCACGTACAAGCAAACTGTAAGTTCGGAATTTAATGGCTTTTCCTGATCAAATTCAGTAATTCATTAAGTAGCTACCTTTATTCATTAAATAAGTTCTATCATAATTGGCAATTCTTATGAAGTGACCTCGTTGTCTTATGTCATCTGGTTTGTATTTAGCAATAGACTTCAAGATGGAGATACAGCTGATCAGAGTGTGCCGAGCCTGGCATTAGTTTCACAAGGAAATGACCATGCCCTGGCCATATTCTTTTTCAGCTTTGAATGTGACATTCATAACATGAAGATGAGAAGATACTAATTTTTCCATTTAGACATTAAAGTAATTTTCAGTTCAGGGCATGGCATCAGGGTGGGAGAGGTGCTGGATGAGCTCTGTGATGTAAGGAATGAGAAGTGGCTAGGATGGCCAAAGGTGGGAGGAGGGGGCCTGGCGATGGGTTGAGTTGGAAGAGCTGTGGAAAGCATGAGTCCCAGGCCAGGCTCTGTGGCTCACACCTGTAATCCTAGCACTTTGAGAGGCCAAGGTGGGCGGATCACTTGAGGTCAGGAGTTTGAGACCAGCCTGGCCAACATGGTGAAATCCCACCACTACTTTAAAAAAAAAAAAAAAAAAAAAATGGCCGGGCACAGTGGCTCACACCTATAATCCCAGCATTTTGGGAGGCCAAGGCTGGCAGGTCCCCTGCGCTCAGGAGTTCGAGACCGGCCTGGCCAACATGGCGAAACCCTGTCTACCTAAAATACAAAAATTAGCCGGGTGGGGTGGCATGCATCTGTAGTCCCAGCTACTCGGGAGGCTGAGGCAGGAGAAACACTTGAACCTGGGAGGCAGAGGTTGCAGTGAACCAAGATTGCACCACTGCATTCCAGCCTGGGTGACAGAGTAAGACTCCACCTTAAAAAAAAAAAAAAAAAAAAAAATAGACGTGAGTCCCACATGAGTGCAGAACAGGTCTGACACAGGCAAGGCTCCCTAGTGGTCGTGGGAAATAGGGTTGAACTTAACAAATTAAAATCTTTTACCAGTTAGGTGTAGAGCAATAATCATTCTAATTTTTAATCACTGTGTTCATTTTCAGATGCTTCAAAGTATTATTAAAAATGTGTGGATCCCCATGAAGCCCTACTACACCAAAGTTTACCAGGAGATTTGGATAGGAATGGGGCTGATGGGCTTCATCGTTTATAAAATCCGGGCTGCTGGTACGTTTCTTTATGTTTGATTTTTTTGAGGTCAGGAAGAAAATGATTTTCAAAAAGAATCACAATTCACGTTGTAAAGGAACTATGGGGTTTTAACTAGGTATGAACATCAGAGCTACCTACAGTCCTTCGTAAAAATACAGGGAGCACATGTCAGCTATAAAAGACATTTGGGGCTGGGCACGGTGGCTCAAGCCTGTAATCCCAGCACTTTGGGAGGCCGAGACGGGCGGATCATGAGGTCAGGAGATCGAGACCATCCTGGCAAACACATTGAAACCCCGTCTCTACTAAAAAAATACCAAAAAAACTAGCCGGGCGAGGTGGCGGGCGCCTGTAGTCCCAGCTGCTTGGGAGGCTGAAGCAGGAGAATGGCGTAAACCCGGGAGGCGGAGCTTGCAGTGAGCTGAGATCCAGCCACAGAACTCCAGCCTGGGCGACAGAGCGAGACTCCGTCTCAAAAAATAAAAAAAAAAAAAAAAAAGACATTTGGGGACAGTGAGGAATTTTTTTGTTTGTTCATTTTGTTTTTTTGGAGACCGTCTCTTACTCCGACACCCAGGCTGGAGCGCAATGGCACAATCATGGTTCACTGCAGCCTCCACCTCCTGGGCTCAGGTGATTCTCCCACCTCGGCCTCCCAGGTAGCTAGGACCACAGGTGCCTGTCACTATGACCACCACCACCACTACCTGGCTGTTTTTGTACCTTTCTGATCTCTTTTTATTGCTCCTCTATTAACTT
>NW_012102521.1:122384-133972 GCF_000951045.1 Mandrillus leucophaeus | reverse complement strand
CACTTTGGGAGGCCTAGGCAGGAGGATTGCTTGAGGCCAGGAGTTTGAGACCAGCCTGGGCAACCCTGTCTCTACAAATAAATTATTTTAACATTAGCTGGCCGTGACAGCTCACGCCTGTAATCCAAGCTGCTCAGGAGGCTGAGGTGGGAGGATCTCTTGAGCCTGGGTGTCCAAGGTTGCAGTGAGCTAGGGTTGTGCATTCCAGCCTGGGTGGCAGAGTGAGACCTTGCCCCAAAACACAAACAAAAAACCTTACTTTTTAAACTAAATTTACAACTCCGGACTGAACTGTTGACTGTTATAAAAACTTTTTTTTTTTTTTTTTTTGAGATGGAGTCTCACTCTGTCGCCAGGCTGGAGTGCAGTGGCGTGATCTCAGCTCACTGCAAGCTCCACCTCCCAGGTTCACGCCATTCTCCTGCCTCAGCCTCCCGAGTAGCTGGGACTACAGGCACTTGCCACCACGCCTGGCTAATTTTTTTTGTATTTTTAGTAGAGACGGGGTTTCACCGTGTTAGCCAGGATGGTCTCGATCTCTTGACCTCATGATCCGCCCACCTCAGCCTCACAAAGTACTGGGATTACAGGCATGAGCCACCGCGCCCGGTCCAAGATCCATCTTTATGTTTGAAAAAATATATCCCACTTTACAATAAAAAGGCCGAGTATTGCAATTTGAAAAACTTCCAATATACAACATCAAATGAATACTGTTTGGCTGAGAAAAATTTGAATTGACATGTCACTTTAAAGACAAACGTCAGCTGGGTGGGGTGGCTCATGCCTGTAATCCCAGCAGTTTGGGAGACCAAAGTGGGCAGATCACCTGAGGTCAAGAGTTCAAGACCAGCCTGGCCAACATGGTGAAACCCTGTCTCTACTAAAAATACAAAAGTAGCCGCGCATGGTGGCGCATGCCTGTAATCCCTGCTACTCGGGAGGTGGAAGTTGCAGTGAGCTGAGATTGTGCCACTGCACTCCAGCCTGTGCGACAGAGAGAACCTGTCTCAAAAAAAAAAAAAAGTCAAATAATTAAAAAAACAAATTTGAGCATTTGGTATTTGAGTCTTAGAAGCCATCAAAAGGAGAGCCAAAGGTTTAGGCAGCTCAGGGCTGCAGGGAGCAAACCTCGACCCTGGCAATATTGTAACCAAGGGACCAGCTCAAGCCAATTAACCAGCGCTTCAGTTACTTAGCTGATGCAGAGCCAGAATTGCCCAGGCATACACATGGGAAATGCTTTAACCTCATCCTTACCGGCAGCCTGGCCAGCCAGCTACGTTGGCGTCACCTGGGACCAGCTAGGAATGCCATAAAAGCTGGACCCACCCCCAGCTCAGGGAGGCAGAATTAAGCGCTGCCTCCATCTCCTTACGGTCCATTCACAATAAAGCTTTTTTCTTCTGTCGAAAGCTGGTGCCATAGTGTTGGCTTCTATGCATGTCAGACACTGGGCCCATTGCTGAGTAACATTATGTCATCCTGAGCTACACTCACTGCACTGGTAGCTCCTTGGGATTCCACAACCTAATTAGAGCAGGCAGCAGGCAGAGTTTGATGTGGCATCCTTGCTCCAGCATCCAGAGGAGGTGGGTTTCACAAAGCGGGAAAAAGTGTATTTCAGAGAGGGAGTTATTCACTACTAGCCATTTTTATAACCCCAAGCAGTTCGTGCAACCAAGACAGCTCACCAAACCCCACCAACACCAGCCTAACAACTATACTTTGGGGACGTCTCTGTGAGGAAGCTGCAGGCTCCCACAGAGCTCGCCCTCCCTCCCCAGGAGAAAGCAGCAGCGGGCACTGGCCTCCCTAGCCCTGCTTCTACACTGCCACTGGCACCAAATGCAAGGCGTGGGGAAGAGGGTCGGGGTCTCAGAGGTTAGCCACACTTCCTGAACTTTGTGGAGTGCATGCCGTGACTCGGGACAGTGGTCATGGAGAGGAAGTAAACGATGCTGCTCCCACCTCAGTAAAAACTGTAAATTAGGTCATGACGTTGGAGCTGGAATATTACAAGTGTTTGTAGAACTGATGAAAATTAGGACTGGTAAAAGAAGAATACTAAAATTTAAAAAATCATAGTAAGCCTCAAGTAAAAAGCACACAGAGTATCGTTCTGGTTTTATTATGCCATGTAAAAAGTGTTTCTAGGCCGGGTGCAGTGGCTCACGCCTGTAATCCCAGCACTTTGGAAGGCCGAGGTGGGTGGATCACGAGGTCAGGAGATCGAGACCATCCTGGCTAACACAGTGAAAGTCTGTCTCTACTAAAAAATACAAAAAAATTAGCCGGCCGTGGTGGCAGATGCCTGAAGTCCCAGCCACTTGGGAGGCTGAGGCAGGAGAATGGCGTGAACCCGGGAGGCGGAGCTTGCAGTGAGCAGAGATAGGCCACTGCACTCCAGCCTGGGCGACAGAGCAAGACTCCGTCTCAAAACAAAAAAAAAAAAGTGTTTCCATTAGTCGCAGTCTTTGGGGATAGTTTTACTAAGTGTTTGAGATATTGTGGCAATTTTTTAAAACTGTATGAACAAAATGAGTTTAAGTTACAGACTTTTTATTTATTTATTTATTTTGAGATGGAGTTTTGCTCTTGTTGCCCAGGCTGGAGTGCAATGGTGCCATCTCTGCTCACTGCAACCTCTGCCTCCCAGGTTCAAGTGATTCTCCTGCCTCAGCCTTCTGAGTAGCTGGGATTACCGGCATGAGCCACCACACCCGGCTAATTTTGTATTTTTAGTAGAGACGACATTTCATCATGCTGGTCAGGCTGGTCTCGAATTTCTGATCTCAAGTGATCCGCCTGCCTCGGCTTCCCAAAGTACTAGGATTACAGGCATGAGCCACTGCACCCCACCAACTTTTTTTTCTTTAGAGACAGAGTCTCCCTAGTGTTGCCCAGGCTGGAGTGCGGTGACGCGATCAGGGCTCACTGCAGCCGCCTTGCTTTCCCAAAGTGCTGGAATTATAGGTATGAGCCAGTACACCCCTCCTTCCACACACATTTCATGAGCTCTTTGTTTCACTATACACCTGCCAGGCTTCACGTCAGGAATTCTGCCACATTAAATAGCATGTATCTCTAGTAGTTTATATTAAAAGGAGACTTCTAGGCTGGGTGTGGTAGCTCACATCTGTAATCTCAGCATATTGGGAGGCAAAGGTGGGCACATTACTTGAGCCCCGGAGTTAAAGACCAGCCTGGGCAACATAATGAAACTCTGTCTCTACAAAAAATACTAAAATCAGCGCGGCACAGTGGTGCACTCTGTAGTCCTAGCTACTCAGGAGACTGAGGCAGGAAGATTACCTTGTCCCAGGAGGTCGAGGCTGCAGTGTGCCGTGATCACGCCACTGCACTCCAGCCTGGATGACAGTGAGACTGTCTCAAGAAAAAAAAAATATATATGTGTGTGTGTGTGTGTGTGTGTGTGTGTGTGTGTGTGTGTGTGTGTGTATTTCTGCAAATGCCTTATTTGTGCACAGCCTGTGCCCTGTATTTGTGCCCCTGTACCTGAGATCATTCAGACAGGTTGGATTCAGGTTCCGGCTAGAGCTACTGCTCATTGCCTGTGTGGCTTCAGGCAAACTCTGTAACTTCTCTGGACCTCGGCTTTCTCATCTCTAAATTAAGACCTCCAGAATCTCTCTCAGCTCTGTAATTCTATAGCTAATGGATTTGTAATTAACCTAAATTGCATCATCCAAAAATAAACTGTGAAGCAATTGTAGGATGATAGATGATAAATTGCAGATGTATGTAAAGAACATGAATTCATCTCTTGTAAGCCTGATATCTAACAAAGGACCAGGCATTTATGGTAGGTACTCATATCTTTTAATGAATTTAATTAAATAAGGATGCCAATTAAAAAATAATTTCTTAGCTCTTGGTAAAATAGAGTAAGGGATATCTTTAGTGACTATATTACCAATTACTCTATTACTAATGACAAGGAAATGAGAGAATGGTTTCTGACTTCCTGGCCAGGCCAGATGGAAGGACCATGCTCAGTGCAGCTATTGTGGTCCAAGAACCTGGTAGCTCTTTCTACTGCCAGAGCAGAAATTTGATTTAGCCTGTCCTCCAGAGCTAATCAGTCTGGAAGCAGTGAGTCTCCCATAACTGAACTCCAAGATACTGATGCTCAACATAGACTCCACTGGGTTAATTAACAGAAATAAGCCTGTTAGGTGGACCAGATATGAGACATAAGAAACTACAAAGAAAAGAGCAAATTTTTCCCAAGCCAGAGATGGGAAAGTTAAGAAATTAGGTATTTCAATGGAATAGAAAACAGAGAGCTGGGCACACTGGTATGTGCCTTAAATCCCAGACTCAGGAGGCTGAGATAGAAAGACTGCTTGAGCAGGAGTTCAAGACCACCCTCAGTAACATAGCAAGACCCCATCTTTTCTTTTGTGTGTGTGTGTGTGTGTATGTTGAGATGGAGTCTCGCTCTGTCACCCAGGCTAGAGTGCAGTGGCACAATCTCGGCTCACTGCAACCTCCACCTCTCGGATTCAAGTGATTCTTCTGCCTCAGCCTCCTGAGTAGCTGGGATTACAGGCGTATGCCACCACGCCCGGCTAATTTTTTGTATTTTTAGTAGAGACAGGGTTTCATCTTGTAGCCAGGATGGTCTCAATCTCCTGACCTCGAGATCCTCCCACCTTGGCCTTTTAAAGTGCTGGGATTACAGGTGTGAGCCACGGCATCTGGCCACAGTACCCCACCTTAAAAAAAAAAAAAAATGAAATGAAAAAGAGAAAAACAATGGAGAAGGATTAATGAAACCAAAAGCTGGTTCTTTGAGAACGTCAGTAAAATGGATAAACCGCTAGCCAGACCGATCAAGAAAAAAATAAAGGAAGAAGATACAATCAATATCAGGAATGAGAGAGATGCTATCTGGTCTTGAACTCCTGGTCTCATCTAAGGGAAACGCAGCAGAGATGGAGGAGGAGGGATTGATTACAAAAAGTCAGGAGGAGACTTTGAGGGGTGATGGATCTGTTCATTTTCTTGATTGTGGTGATGGTTTGACTGTGTATGTATATGTTAAAACTCATCGGCCAGGCTCAGTGGCTCACGCTTGTAATCCCAACACTTTGGGAGGCCAAGGCGGGCGGATCATGAGGTCAAGAGATCAAGACCATCCTGGCCAACATGGTGAAACCCTGTCTCTACTAAAAATACAATAATTAGCTGGGTGTGGTGGCATGTGCCTGCAGTCCCAGCCTCAGGAGGCCAAGGTAGGAGAATTACTTGAACCCAGGAGGTGGAGGTTTCAGTGAGCCGAGATCGTGTCACTGCACTCCAGCCTGGTGACAGGGTAAGACTCCATCTCAAAAAAAAAAAAAAAACTCATCAAATTGTGCAATTAATGTGCAACTTACCAATAACCTCTATATTATGTAGACATAATGTTATGTGGAGACTTCATACTTCAATAAAGCTATAATAAAAGTTTGTGGCTAGGCGCGGTGGCTGACACCTGTAATCCCAGCACTTTGGGAGGCTGAGGCAGGCGGATCACAAGGTCAGGAGATCAAGACCATCCTGGCTAACATGGAGAAACCCCATCTCCACTAAAAAAATATGAAAAATGAGCCAGGCGTGGTTGCAGGCGCCCATAGTCCCAGCTACTCAGGAGGCTGAGGCAGGAGAATGGCGTGAACCAGAGAGGCAGAGCTTGCAGTGAGCTGAGATCGAGCCACTGCACTCCAGCCTGGGTGACAGAGCAAGACTCCATCTCAAAAAAAAAAAAAAAGTTTCTAAAAATTCTATGCTGGCCAAGCATGGTGGCTCATGCCTGTAATCCCAGCACTTCGGGAGGCTGAGGCAGGGGGATTTCTTGAGCCCACAAGGTTGAGGCTGCAGTGAGCCATGATCGAACCACTGCACTCCAGTCTGGGAGACAAAGTAAGACCCTGTCTCAAAAAACTGTGGGACCCACACCTGCCACTCTCAGCCACACTCTGCACATGTCTTTCTGGGGTCACAAAGCTCATTACACATCTTCCTTGGCTGAAAGAAGAGCTTCTTTGAGACTCTGTCTCAAAAAAAAAAAAAGAAAAAAGAAAAGAAAAAAAGAATTTCAGCCAGGAATGATGGCTCATGCCTGTAATCCCAACACTTTGGGAGCTCGAGGTGGGAGGATCGCCTAAGTCCGGGAGTTCGAGACCAGCCTGGGCAACAAAGTGAGACCCTATCTCTTAAAAAAATAAAATGGTTTGTTTTGTTTTGTTTTTGAGACGAAGTCCTGCTCTGTTGCCCAGGCTGGAGTGCAATGGTGATCTTGGCTCACTGCAACTTCCGCCTCCTGAGTTGAAGCAATTCTCCCACCTCAGCCTCCCGAGTAGCTGGGACTACATGCATGCGCCACCATGCCCAGCTAATTTTTGTATTTTTAGTAGAGACGGGGTTTCACCACGTTGGCCAGACTGTTCTCAAACTCCTGACCTCAAGTGATCGGCCTGTCTCGGCCTCCCAAAGTGCTGGGATTACAGGCGTGAGACACTGTGGCTGGCCAAAAAAAATTTTTTTAATGGCACAGTGGCACATGCCTGTAGTTCCAGTTACTCAGGAGGCTGAAGCGGGAGGATTGCTTGAGCCCAACCAAGAGCTAGAGACTGCAGTGAGCTATGATGGCACCATGTACTCCACCCTGGGCATCAGAGTGAGACCCCGTCTCAAAATAAAAAAAGTGCTGGAGGCTCATGTTTCCCCATTGCAGCGTGTGACCACTGACTGCGAGGCACGCTCTAGGATCAAGCTGCTGCAAACCTCAACAGGCCCTGGGCTGAAACTTGCCTCCTGAAACCCACCTCCTGCTTGTCTTCTCCTGTTTCCATAAGTATTGAGAAGCCTGCTCTCCTCCACACCCCCCAGTAAGCCACCTGAGCACGAATCCCCACCTCGGCGGGTGTGGGCAGCATGCAGGTATCCCAGGGTGGCCACCCTGCCCACACCACCCACTGTGCTGTTCACATCACCTGCCTTCAGGTGACTTGATATCCCAAAACTGTGTGGGAACACCACAGTGGCCCTACCCGTGTCCTGAAGTATCCAGGAGACGGCAGGACACCCGTCACCTCCCCCTGCCCCACAAAGGACTACTGTGGGGACCACAAGGAGCCACACAGAGGAGCTGCCTGTCCTGGCCAGCTCAGGCTCTGCCCAGGCTGAGGACAACCATGGGACTGATGGAGACGCTCTGCTGTTGAGATTCGGGCTTTCTCTCTTTCGAAAAGGAGTGAAGACAAAGGCTTGTGTTTGCATCTCCTCTGTGGTCTCAAAGCTGAGTGGCTTTTCCAGGGAGGCCAGCACGTCTCACCACCCAGGCAGGCTCCCCAGCCCACAGGATAGCTCTGCCCCCAGCCATGGGTACTGGCAGGCCATCTCCCCGCCCCACCCAGAGGAAGTGAGGGGCTCGGCCTCACACAGATCCCTTCCCCGCAGCCGAAGCACCAGGCACCAGCAGGTGGAGAGTATTGTTTCACTTGTGCTTGAGAAGGCGCCTTCCCTTCTAAGAGGAACTGCACATGTGAACGTTTACAAATCAAATTCTAACCGACATGGCCTGCAGTGGCGATTCTCAAAGGGTTTCCTGGGGCCGCCACAGCAGCATCTGGGAACCTGTCATAAATGCAGATTCTTGGGCCTCACCCAAGACCTGCTTTGGGTCCTCCGTGATAGGGTCCAGGGCTGTGTTTTAGGAGCCCTCCAGGAGACTCTGACGCATACTCAAGTGCAGCCCACGGACCTAAAAGAGCCTGCCTTTGAAGGAAGCCTGGAGCAAGGCCTTCTGCAGACTTGAACCACCTGCAGTTCTGCCAGTCAGCACAGCAGTTTTCCTCCAAGTACAGCACAGGGTGCACCCGCCTTCGGAAGTAAAGCCCCCGGGCCCAGCTTCCAGGTGTCATGAGGAGAGCGGCCACAGAGTGAGGCTGCATACCTGGGGCTGGGCTCGCATCCCCTCCCCTGCTGCCCTGCCTGCCCTGCTGCAGGAGGTGAGGCCCGGCTGTGTGCTCACTGCACCAGGCCTGATGACGGCTGGGAGCATTCAAGGAGCCACCCCTACCTGTGCCTGGGGCGCAGTTGGTCTTGTCCTAAACTCAATTTCTGGTAGACCTGGAGACGGCTCAGCCTCAGTCTCCCTCCACTTCTCCACCATGTGTGTCAGCAGAGAGGCTGGGCTTCCCCGCTATTTTCCCACCCTGAGCTGAGCATCAAGCTGGGCCTCAGAGATCCTGCCTTTCTCCCCACGCTCTCCTCTCTCCAGGAGGGGAGGGACTGTCCTCCAGTCTCCAATACGGTACATATACATACATATATACCAAAACTAAGATGTAGCTGCCGTCGCTGCTGACCAGAATACCCTTCCGGTGACCCTTCCCACCTGAGCCGCATACGCTCACCAGCTCCCTCGGGCAGTCTTTAGGAGCCAGGCTTATACCCACCTCTCCCCACCGGCCCACCCAGCTCTCAGGTCCCAGCATGCCCAGCGGTTGAGCCAACACAAGTTGATGTAAAGTTCATCAGAAGGTGAGTGTCTGATTCTATGCTCGCCACACAGGCCCACCCTCATCTCATGCAAGTGACAGCCCCAACTCCACTCCTCATCTCCCAGCCCGTGAACTGAGGCAGCCATGGAGCCTCGAAGGAGAACAGGCTCCAGTATCCACAGACGCCCATTCTAAGTTGTTCTCACAGGGGGTCAAAAGAAGCTGAGATCTACCCATGTTGGCCCTGTCAGGACACAGTATCTTGGGGGAACCCGAGAAGACACTGTGGGCCCCAGGCCTCCTGGATCCCAGAACCGTGGCTGGCCCTGGACACAGAGTGGCCTAGGAGATCCTGGCTCTGTGTCCCACTGGGGCCTCCTGGACTCACTTCCCAGCCATCATCTCTCCTCCCTGCGCCTGCTCCCTGCTGCACTGCTCCTCTCCTCCTGACGAGGGTCACGATGCTGTGTGGGGCCCCGTGGTACCCACACGAACTTTTGGCCATATTTCCCTTCTCCAAGGAGCCTCCCTCCTCTGTTCATGGTCCAAACCTGAATGGGACATCCGACTGGCCTGGCTCATTTTCAGCACAGGCCTATAGGTCTCCCACCAGCCTGTGCGCGAGCCGTCCTCGGGCCTGGCGTCCACCCGTGATCCACACCACGTGACGGGCCAGGGTTTCAGGGGTTTCCTTCCCCACAGCTCTGCTCATCATCTCTCTCCACCATTGAGACACCCATCTGGGTCCCTTATATTTTGGTTTTTTAACCTCCCGGTTTTGTGCAGTTTTATTTAGTCTTTAAAGGTTGACACATGGTTGTCAGCCCAGCGGTCCTGGTCTGGAAGTCCAGGTGTGGGTGGCAATGGCGGTGGGGGTGCGTTGGGCCTCGGTGCCAGGGGCCATCCTGGCAATGTAGACGCCTCCTCCCTGCCAGGAGCCCATGTTCACTCCAGTTCTTTCAAAGTGGCTGCAGGGGAGGTGGGGATTGGACAGACGGGTTTCTCACTGCAGCAGAGGAAAGCAGCCTTCGCTAAGCCCCTGGTTTTGCTGCCAACTCCCCGCTGGTTTGGGGAAAGCTGACGAGGGTGGCCCGCCACGCTCTGGTTCTCAGGGCAAAGTTCAGAAGGTAAGCCCAGCGTCCTGGCAGCAACCACTCCTGGCTGCTGCGTTACCACCGTGGGAGTGGTTAATAAACACCCGAGCTGGCGGTGGTAACGCCTTTCTTCCAGGAAATTAGTTCACAAGAGCTTTATGACCTGGATGGAGTCAGTCACCCGTTAAAGAGTAACGTACACCCCATTTTACACTCGGGTCCCAGGAGTGAGCATCCGGGGAAGTGTTTATTTCCATGGATGAACAAAGCATCCTTTGTGGGAGACCCTGCCAGCACCAGGCTCTCCTTTGATGGGAACTGTCTGGCCCAGGCCCAGGGAATATGAAGCCTTGCAGCTACCAGTTAGCCACCGTGGGGGTGAGTTTATCCCACAGTTTATCCTTGCTCTCCCCAGAGTGAGGGATTGAGTGGGCTGGCAGGAGACCAGAAGGAATCTACCTGTCCCTCCCAGTCCCCTGACAGGCCCACATGACAGGGAAGGAAGGCGGGATCTATTTTCACGTGACAGGGAAGGGAGGCGGGATCTGTCTCCACGTGACGGGGAAGGAAGGCGGGATCTATTTCCACGTGACGGGGAGCGGGATCTATTTTCACGTGACAGGGAAGGGAGGCGGGATCTGTCTCCACATGACGGGGAAGGAAGGCGGGATCTATTTCCACGTGACAGGGAAGGGAGGCGGGATCTATTTTCACGTGACAGGGAAGGGAGGCGGGATCTATTTCCACGTGACAGGGAAGGGAGGCGGGATCTATTTTCACGTGACAGGGAAGGGAGGCGGGATCTATTTTCACATGACGGGGAAGGGAGGCGGGATCTGTCTCCACGTGATGGGGAAGGAAGGCGGGATCTATTTCCACGTGACAGGGAAGGGAGGCGGGATCTGTCTCCACGTGACGAGGAAGGAAGGAGAGCTCCATCTCCACATGACAGGGAAGGAAGGCAGGATCTGTCTCCACGTGGTGTGAAGGAAGGTGGGATCTGTCTCCAGGCGGTGGGAAGGAAGGCGGGACCTATTTCCATGTGGTGGGAAGGAAGGTGGGATCCGTCTCCACACAACGGGGAAGGAAGGTGGGATCTATTTCCATGTGGTGGGAAGGAAGGTGGGATCTGTCTCCACACAACGGGGAAGGAAGGTGGGATCTGTCTCCACATGACAGGAAGGAAGGTGGGATCTGTCTGCAGGTGGTGGGAAGGAAGGCGGGATCTATTTCCACGTGGTGGGAAGGAAGGTGGGATCCATTTCCACATGACAGGGAGGAAGGAGAGATCCATCTCCACACTGCGGGGAAGGAAGGCGGGATCTATTTCTGCATGGCGGGAACAAAAGGCAGGATCTGTCTTCATATGGCGGGAAGGAAGGCGGGATCCGTCTCCACATTGCCCAGCTCTACTTTGTCCTTTCTCTCCTCGTCTGGCATGAAGGCAATACTCATCCCTCAGTGTGGGGCCATGGCAGTACAGGTACCCCCATCTCCTCTGGGGTCTCACCACGCCTCACAGATCCTCCTGCAAGGGGTGCTACAGCTCTCTAAGCACTTACCCTGGCCTGCACCTTCAAGTCTGGCAGAGAGCTTTGCTAAAATACAACCTTCTGGGTCTAGCCCTGCAAATCCACCCAGCCCAGACCAGCCAAGGAGATGGGGAGCCAAGTGCCTGGAGGAGGGAGCCTGGAGCTGGCCAGTGCTGGATGATTAAATTAAATTCCTAGGATGGTGCATGCCAGTAATCCCGGATAGTCAGGAGGCTGAGGTGGGAGGAGCACTTGAGCCCAAGGGGTCAAGCCTACAGTGAGCCATGACCGCACAACTGCACTCCAGCCTGGGTGACAGAATGAGACCACGTCACTTAAAAATAAAATGCTCCGGCTGGGCGCGGTGGCTCAAGCCTGTAATCCCAGCACTTTGGGAGGCCGAGGCGGGTGGATCACGAGGTCAGGAGATCGAGACCATCCTGGCT
>NW_012102521.1:110637-121719 GCF_000951045.1 Mandrillus leucophaeus | reverse complement strand
AAAAAAAAAAAAAAAAAAAAGGAAGTTACCTGTGCGTGGTGGCTGGCACCTGTAATTCCAGCTACTCCGGAGGCTGAGGCAGGAGAATCACTGAACCCGGGAGGCAGAGGTTCTATTGAGGTGAGATCGTGCCATTGCGCTCCAGCCTGGGCCACAGGGCGAGACTCTGTCTCAAAAAAACAAGAGAAGAGGAGAGGGGAGGGGAGGGGAAGGAAGTGCAGAAGAAGAATCCAGCTATGTAGCCAGGTTGGGAAGGCCAGGAATGAACCCCATAGGATGTGATGGGGCTGGGGCCATGTGGGAGGCAATGCTTCTCAGACAGAAGACGGTGCCACGGCACCCCAGTGCAGGAGCCTGCAGTTGACCTCATTCCCTGTGATCACAGGGTTCTGCCCGGTCCAGGTAACAGCCGCGTCAGGCTGGTCTTACACTGTCTATTTTGTTGCTTAAGGAACCCACAGAACGGCCGGGTGCAGTGGCTCATCATGCCTGTAATCCCAGCACTTTGGGAGGCTGAGGCTGGCGGACCACCTAAGGTCAGGAATTCGAGACCAGCCTTGCCAACATGGTGAAACCCTGTCTCTACTAAAAATACAAAAATTAGTCAGGTGTGGTGGTGCACGCCTGTAATCCCAGCTACTCGGGAGGCTGGGGCAGGAGAATCACTTGAACCCAAGAGGCAGAAGTTGCAGTGAGCCGAGATCGCACCACTGCACTCCAGCCTGGGCAACAGAGCCAGACTCTGTCTCAAAAAAAAAAAAAAGAAAGAAACCCACAGGACCACAGGTAGCCTGTCCAAGTCACATGGCCAGAGCAGGGGGCCTGGGGTGTGCAGGCCTTCTGACCATGACCACGGCTCTGTGGAGTAGGACCCCCTTCCCTAGCACGGACCCTTTCTGCAAGCATCCCGAGTAACACCGAGGCAGAGCCTGTCTGCCGCAGTGCCACTGAACCACCGAGCACTGGTGGCCTCCTAGTGGGACGGGAATAAGGTGGCCAGGTGGAGCCCAGCCCTGGGGAAACCAGGCCAAGGACGCTGTGCCAGGCTTGGCACCAGGGACACACCCTCAGCTCACCCTGAGTGCCTCTCCGCCCTCACCCTGGGGGCGCCCTGGCATCCGTGAGACGCATGTCTCGGACTGTAGGTGGGTCAGCTGAGGCAGGCGCATTTAGGGAGAACGGGGCAAGGCCCACGACCTGGCAGGTGCCCTCCATGTGGGGCCCTTGGGTGATTTCTGGCCGACAGGCAGGCCAGCACTGAGTCAGAAGGAAACTGCGCTTGGGGAGGCTAGAGGCCACTTCCGGGTGCCCTAATTAGCACCCTGGCCAGAGGGCCTTCGTGGGAAGCATGGCAGCTTGCATCCTCGGCCCGCCCAGTGACCTGGCCTTCCCCGCGTGTGCCTGATCCTGACCTAAGTCTTAGAGGGTGGACACCAAGCCTCACACTGGTGTGGCGGTGAGGACTCATGATCTCCCATGGGAGATGTGGGGAGCGAGGCCTGGCCCCACCCGTGGTCCACTGGGCGTGAAGGGGCTTCCGCCTGTCCTCGAGAGCAGGGCTAGCCTGGTCACCTCCAGCCCTGCACACCTACCCAGCCTTGGCCGGCCGAGGAGGTGGGGAGCCAGGTGCCTGGAGGAGGGAGCATGGGGCTGGCCAGTGCCTGGGTGATTACTCCGAGTCCCTGGAGCACTCAGTGTCACACCCGAACTGCAGCCAGAATCCATAGCCTTCCCAAAGGCCGTGATCCCCCCACCCCCTCCACACGGACTATGGCTTTTTCCCCCGGGCCTGCCACACCTTGCCTCATGCCCCAAACTGGCTCATCATGCCTGCCCCCTCAGCCCTCCCAGACCCTGGCCCTCACCGTGGGTGGCAACCTTTGACAAGTCACGAAACTTCTGGGACTCGACTTCCTCTTCCACAAAACGGGCTCGTTCCTGTGGTGGACATCCACTGTGATCTGGGGTCCCTCCGCAGCTATCACGGGTCATAAAGTAATCTTTACATACTGACACAGCAAAGCAAGGGCTCCAGGGGCCAGTAGCCAATGGGAAAGCCAGCTTACGTGATGACAGACAAAGAGCAATGCCACTTAATTTACAACATACGTGCACACACATGCACACACGCACTTTATTTACAACACGCACACGCAGGCACGAACACACAGGCACACGCACTCACAAGACGACAGATTCTGGCCGAGTGTGCTGGCTCACACCTGTAATCCCAGCACTTTAGGAGGCCGAGGCAGGTGGATCACCTGAGGTCAGGAGTTCGAGACCAGCCTGGCCACCATGGAGAAACCCCGTCTCTACTAAAATACAGAAAAAAAAAAAAAAAATTAGCCAGGTGTGGCAGCACACACCTGTAATCCCAGCTACTCAGAAGGCTGAAACAGGAGAATTGCTTGAACCTGGATGGGTTGAAGGTTGCAGTGAGCCAAGATCATGCCACTGCACTCCAGCCTGGGCAACAGTGAAACTTCATCTAAAAAAAAAGAAAAAGCCGAGTGCAGTGGCTCATGCCTGTAATCCCAGCGCTTTGGGAGGCCAAGGCAGGCGGATCACCTGAGATCAGGAGTTCAAGACCAGCCTGACCAACATGGAGAAATCCTGTCTCTACTAAAAATACAAAATTAGCTGGATGTGGTAGCACATGCCTGTAATCCCAGCTACTCTGGCTGAGGCAGGAGAATCACTTGAACCCAGGAGGTGGAGGTTTCGGTGAGCCAATATCGCACCACTGCACTGTAGCCTGGGCAACAAGAGCGAGACTCCCTCTCAAAAAAAAAAAAGGAAAGAAAAAAACATAAAACCACAAATTTTGGTGGGTTTGTTTTGAGACAGGGTTTCACTCTGTCACCCAGGCTGGAGTACAGTGGTGCGATCATGGCTCACTGCAGCCTCAGCCTCCTGGGCTCAAGTGATCCTCCTGCCTCAGCTTCCCAAGTAGCTGGGACCACAGGCACACGCCACCAATTTTTTTTTTTTTTTTTTTTTTTTTTTTTTTGTAGAAACGGGATTCTGCCATGTTGCTCAAGCTGGTCTTGAACTCCGGAGCTCAAGCCATCCACGGGCCTCAGAAAACCACGAATTCATATATGTCAGCACCACATGGGGAAAAGTCTGGCAAATATGCAGATGGCAAACAAACCAGGAGGGGCAAGACCAAAGGGTCTTGATCAAGATAGACTTGAATTTTATTGGTAATGCTTTAATTTTTTTGAGAGTGTTCAGGAATTACTGTGCGATTTTAAATAAATGAAGTTTAAAATAGCGTCCTTCTTGCAAGGGTGTGGGAGAATCACATGCTCAGAGCCTGATGAGGGCCGTGCCTTTGGCCCTCACTCCTGTCTCCCCAGCACCTCCACTCCAGGTCATTTGTTCATTCAACAAGCATGTGCTGCTGCCTCCTCCATGCTGGCCTCAAGCTGGACCCTGGGTCAGAGATGACTCCAAGGGAGGCCCTGGCCTGGAGAGGCGTGCAGCCCAGCAGGAAGCTGCAGTGAGGGCTGGACTAGGGGAACTTCAACCCCAGCCCTGGGCACTGGGGGCCACTTCAGCAGTGTTGCCTCAATGTTTAGAGATGCCGGAGGATCCTGCAATAGTGTTCCTCGCGCCAAACACCGATGAATATTTTCTTCAAAAGAGAAAGTGTGTCAGACCACAATTAATTAGCCGCACAATGAAATACAGAGTCAAACCAAAAAGAGGCCCTAGAACCTGATATCCCAACCATGAAGAAATGCCAGAAAACAAATAACTTAGAGAATTTTTCAAACACCTGACTCCCCCGCAGCAGGGTGTTCCTGGGGCTTCAGATCAGAACTCCAGACCCCCGCTGCCCTCTCAGAGCCTGGGCTGACGGCAGCATCCTCGGGGTTCTGCCGTTGGTCCTCCCCAGACCAGCGTCCAGCCCCTTTCCAATGACTTACCCCAAGCCTGCCTCTGGTCCCAAACGCTCCGGTGTCCCTAAGCCAGCCAAGTGTGCCCACAATCACCCATCCCCGTGGGCACCTTCAGCAAACGCTCCCAGAAGCCCCTGCTCTGGGCCTGGCCCTAGGGTGCAGCCTCCAGCCACAGGCGCAGTTCCCAGCTCTGGTCACCTTGGCCAGAGGATCCCCCCCAAGGCCTGGCAGGAACGTAGGTGTGTGTCAGGCCTGGTGGAATGCAGTCTCCAGGAGGGCACCAGGAAAAACAAGTTCCAGGGCAACCTCCCAGGAGGCCTCACCTGCCGCCAGGGTCTGCGGGGCTCCGGAGCACCCGGGAAGAATTGCTGTCTGCAGACAGCAGCACCTGGTGCACAGGGTCAGGGCCTGGAGAGCAGAGCTGTGGCAGGAGCTGAGGCTGGGAAGGGCGTGGAGCCCGGTTACAGGGCAGAGGAGGAGGCTGCCTGGGCAGGCCAGAATGACACCAGCAATGGGCAGGGGAAGCCTAGGACCAGAGACACCCTTGGCAGGTGGGAGGGAACCAGTGCCCAGGCCAGAGCCTGAGGCTGGGAAATAGGTCCTGGCTGAGGCCTGGCCATGAAAAGCAAGTGTAGAGGCCAGAGTCACAGGATCCGGCATTCACGGGCTCAGCCTACCTGCCAGATGCTGGAGAACACTGGACACTGGGCACCTGAGGCTCCCCCAGTGCACCCGTGGGAAGGCAGGGCTTGCAGGCGGCCTCACTGGGTGTGAGAACCAGAGGGCAAGAAAGGCAGGAGCCCCCAGTGCCACACAGGGTGGTGTTGCTGCATGCCAGGCTCTGTGCTGAGCTCCAAGCAGGCCAGAGCATAGCCTTCTCAGGACCCTGGCCAGGAAGTATGGCCTCTGGAAGCCAGGCCGGGTGGGCCTTGCCCCAAGGTGGACACTGCTAACCCTACTCCACCTGCCCCAGGATCACGGCCAGCATTCACAGACCAGCACACTCAGCTCAGTTAATCTCACAGCAGCTTGGGAGGTAGACAAGGTCATCCTCCCCACTTTCCAGGATGAGGAAATGAGGCTCCGAGAGGGGAAGTGACCTGGCCATGGGCGCACAGCTAGCGTTCAGCAGAGCCCGCATTCAGACCCGAAGACCATCTGAAGCCAGAGTCCCAGCTCCTTGCACCCCACTGTGCCACCCACCCCAAAGCAGTGTGAGAACAGGAGCCCCCGCCCAGGGTCGGGCTGCAGACCCTCCGCACCTCCCACTTCCCAGCTGCTGACACTTTGTTGCCTAGACCTGTTGCCCATGTGGCAGTACAGATGGGCTGTCTGGCATCACACAACACCAGGTTCAAGTCAGATTCGGCCACTTAACAATGTGTGACTGAGTCAGCGAACTTCATCTCCACCCCAAGCCTCGGTTTCCTCATCTGTCAAATGGGGTTGTAATGTCCACATCAGCAGGCCATGGTGAGACTGCCTGAGAATGAACTGAGGTGACCATGCTCCTCTGGATACTACAATTTGAGATGGTGGGGTGTGTGTTGAGGGGAGGGGGTCAGCCCTAAAATCAGGGCCAGGAAAACAGTCACAGCGCAGGCACTCTGCAGGCCTCCTGCCTAAGCTCTGGGCTCCCCAGAGAAGCCTTGCGCCCAGCCCACCCAGAATGGGCTTTCAGGGGCCTTCCCATGAGAGAGAGGGGCCCTGTGCTCCCAGTGGCCTCCTCGATCGCTGGGGAGACTCCAGGCTGTCAGAGCAGCTCTGGGGTCCACGCCTCCAACCCCATCCCCAGACCCACAGCGGGAGATGGCTGAAGAAACAAGGCTGGCCTGGGGTGGGGCCTGGCTGCCCCACCCAGTTGTCTAGAAAGTACCCAAATTTTTGGCCAGCTTTAGGTCGGAAGGGACTGGGGCTCACTGAGTCTCTGCCAATGGCCTTGCCAGCGCTGTGTCTGAGGGACATTGACTAAATCCTTTTTGCTGTCACTGCTGCTGATGCTGATTAATTGCAACTGGGCAAGTCACCGCCCCATCCACCAACTGGAGCAAATACCACCACCCACGCGGTGCTTAAGTGAACATGTACCGCCTCGGTAATCAGAAAATAACAACAGGACGCTTTACAAACAATAATGTAATAGCCCCCGGTCCAGCTGGGGCGGACAGATGATAAGATGGTGATGTGGGCGGGGCTTGGGGAACTCCCGGTGAGATCAGTGTCTCCGTGTCCAGGCCTGACCACCCCGACCACAGGCACTGGCGTTCCACCCGCGGCTGAGCCTCCAACCCTGAGGAAGTCCACGCATTCCTCGGCTTCCACTGCAGTGCAGCGTCCTGCCCCGCCCTGCCCACGGGCTGCACGGGCCCCCATTCTTCCCATCTCAGCCCTTTGCCCCAGGTCCCCCGCTGAGGCTGTGTGACGGCTCCCTCCGCCAGGAAGGAAAAAGAGACCCTGCTTCCACCCTGCCCTTGGTGTCCAGGCAGCGTGAGCGGATCGGGTCCTCGGGCAGCACCCCACTGAGCCACATGCGTGATCCCTCAGTCCCAGACCAACGTGTGCACTGGCGGCCTATTTCCCCAGTGTACACAGGAGCTTGCAGAGCTGGGCAGGGGGGCGAGGTGAGTCATGTTCTCCTGGGGCAGAGCATTGAGGGCCACCGCCTCTAAGGGCCCACCAGCCCTCTGCAAGGCTGCCGCCTGACTCACCACAGTGCCATCTGGGGAGCTGGCTGGCTGCACCCTGCACCCTCGTCCCAGCCGTGGGAGCTTGGACCCTCTAAGAGGCTTTCCCAAGAGCCTTAGAGGCCACAGCCATTTGCATTGTATGAGGATTTTGGTTTAAAAAAAAAAAGAAGCCGGGCGCAGTGACTCACGCCTGTAATCCCAGCACTTTGGGAGGCCGAGGCAGGCAGAGAATGCCGTCAGGATAGCAAGACCGTCCTGGCTAATACGGTGAAACTCCGTCTCTACTGAAAATACAAAAAATTAGCCGGGCGCGGTGGTGGGCGCCTGTGGTCCCAGCTACTCGGGAGGCTGAGGCAGGAGAATGGTGTGGACCCGGGAGGCGGAGCTTGCAGTGAGCTGAGATTGCGCCACTGAGCGCCAGCCCAGGCAACAGAGTGAGACAGTGGAAAAAAAAAAAAAAAAAAAGCCGGACGCAGTGGCTCACGCCTGTAATCCCAGCACTTTGGGAGGCCGAGGCAGGCAGATCACCTGAGGTCAGGAGTTCGAGACCAGCCTCAACATGGAGAAACCCCGTCTCTACTAAAAATACAAAATTAGCCAGGCGTGGTGGTGCATGCCTGTAATCCCAGCTACTCAGGAGGCTGAGGCAGGAGAATTGCTTGAACCTGGGAGGTGGAGGCTGCGGTGAGCTGAGATCACGCCATTGCACTCCAGCCTGGGCAACAAGAGCGAAACTCCGTCTCAAAAAAAAAAAAAAAAAAGAAAAGAAGAAGGGGAGAGCTTGCCAAATGAAACACCGTGATATGCCTGGAAGTTTACATTTCACAGTGCAGCCTTTCACTTGAGAACTCCACATGTAACTCACTGGAAGGTGGTTTACAGTTGAGGCCTTTGGTGAGGGAGGCTCCAGGCATGGCCCTGCCTCCTGCTCTGTGCCTGCAATTCCCATGGACCTGAACTTGGACTTCAGCCCCTGTGTCTCTCAGCCGTGAGGCCCAGCATAGGCTCTGGGGAACAGAAGGTGGACAGAGGGACGGCCGCTGGGAAGCGTGGCAGGTGCTTCCTGTCCCTGCCAGGACACCACTGGCTGTGATGTCACTCTTGTGCTCTGGCCTGGTAGCGACAGCTCTGGTCATGACCCACTTCCCCTCAGGTGACTCACCTGCACCTTCTGCTCCTCAGGTCATTATCAAGCATGACTCACCTTCAGTACCAGCTGAGCGAGGCCCAGAAGATGACCGACTCCATGGGGACCTGAGGTCAGGAGGCAAACGTGCAAGGTGGTTTACGCCAGTAATCCAACACTTTGGGAGGCTGAGGCAGGAGGATCACTTGAGTCCAGGAGTTTGAGACCAGCCTGGGCAACATAGTGAGACCAAAAAATATAAAAATTAGCCGGGCATGATAGCACACGCCTGTGGTCCCAGCTACTCAGGAGGCCGAGGTGGGAGGATCACTTGAGCCCAGGAGGTCAAGGTTGCAAATCACAGCACTGTACTCCAGCCTGGGTGACAGAGGAAGACCCAGTCTCAAAAAGAAAAAAGGAGACAAACATCACCAGGGGCCGTCCTGCAGGAGCTTGGGGAGTTTCTGCTGCTGCCTCCTAGAGACCTTCTTCCTGCAGGGGTGTGGCCCTTTACAGTTTGCCCAACAGGTCCCCCCGTCCCCGTTCTCTCATGGAGGCTCTGGAGGGGACTTGATGGCCTAGTCAGCAGGGCAGCCAGAATGCACGGCCAGTCTCCTAACTCTGAGCCCAGGGCCCTTTGGGTCGGCCAGGCTCAGCCTGAGCTGAGGGGAGAGGAAGGAGAGCCAGAGGCCCCACCAGAGGGTGAGAGGAGTGAGGGCACCAGCCAGGGCAGACACACAGCAGGTGCCAGGCCTGGAAGGCATTCATGAGCCCCTTTGAGACCTTTGGTCTCACCTACCTGGCAGGGAAAGGTTAGAGGTCAGAGGCAGCTGAGGAGGGCACAGCCTGTCTGGGTAGATGAGGGGGCAGAGGTGAGAAGGCACCATCCACCCTCCAGCTGGATGGGGCGGGAGACCGAGCTCAGGAGCTCTGAACTTTTGTCTCACAGCCCTGGCAGTACCTGTCACCACAGGTGGAGGCTCAGGTGCGGATGGTGTGCTCACACCCTCCTGGCTGGGAAGTCTCCTGGGCCTTGGCTTCAGGCTCCTCAAGGTCCCATCTGCTGGCTCCCAGGCAGAGATGCCTGGCCTGTGGTGAGAAGGTGCGGCCCGGCTCCCCCAGCCCCCACTCCACCTCACTGTGCCAGTTTCAGCTCCGTCAGTCGGGGTCTGGCTGGTCCGCCTCTCCCCAGAGAATCCCAGTGCCCCCTCCACGGTGTCCAGCCCAGACGCCTTGGTGGCCCAGGGGTACCCAGAGAGCAAAGGGGAGGGAGGTTCAGGGGGCAGCCAGGCTGGGGTTAGGCCTGCGGAAGCCCACCCTCAAGCCTCCAGGCAGATGGAAGGCGTGGCACTGCCGCCCCCGGTCCTGCTCAGCCTGGCTGGAGCGTCTATTCTTATATCCACACTTCCTGCTTCTTTTCCGGTTCTAGGTAAAGGCTGAGGGGCTCTATGGGGCTGGCTTCTCACACAAGCCTGATCCTGCTTTCTGGACAGAACCATGAAATGGGGGGCTCCTACACGCCTCCCCAGAGAGGGTCCTCCTGCTGCAGGGCGGCTTGGGAATGCCTCTGCTTACCCCTGCCAAGGGCGGGCCCCTGAGGAGTCTGCAGCAGCCGCTGCCCACATGTCTGTCTGTCCTGCGCCCCACACTCCCCACCCCCAGATGCATTCTGTCACATGGCGTCCCGCCAGACCCCGAGGAACCCAAGAGGAAGGAAGGAGTGGGCTGGAGAAATCAGGGGGAGACTGCTTCGCCTTTTGGTTTGTTTGTCTGTTTTCACTAGAGAGAGGGTCTGTCTGTGTTACCCACACTGGAGTGCAGGAGCTGTTCACAGGCACGATCAGAGCACCACAGCCTTAAACAGGAATCCTGGGCGCCAGTGATTCTCCGCTTCAGCCTCCCGAGTAGCTGGGACTTTGGGCGTGCAACACCATGCCTGGCCTGGTGTTCTTTAAAAAGAACAATATTCTGAACTTTATCTCTGGGTCCCCTGGCTGTGGATCCACAGAACCGGGGTTCGCGTCTCTCTCACTTGGGGGCAATCTCAGTGCCTTCACCTGTGAAATGGGTTCCCGCTGCGGCAGTGACAACTGATAGGGCCCGGCTGGGTTCACAGGTCACAGCCATGGGGGGACGGCAGCCATCAGTTCTTTCGGCTACCAGCATTCAGACACCAGTTCGGGGCAACTCAGGCAAAAAGAAGACTCTCCCGGAAGGGGGTGGGGTGTCTCCAGGTGAAAGGGGAGCTCACCTTTCCAGTCTGCAGCCTTGAAACGGGGGCCACCTCTAGGCAGGTCAATGTCTCCCTGAGGCACAGCCAGCTCAGTGCTGGGGCTCGTGATATTTTCAGGGAGCTCATGGAAATGATTGTATTTATTCTAAAATCGGGAGAAAATGGACTTTCAGGTTGAAGGAAATGTTTGTATGTGGACTATTAACATATTCATTGTTCCACCAATGCAGTTACGGCCCTTTCTGACACCCTCCCCACAAACTGGGGCCTCCTCCCCGACCCGTCAGGCTTCAGGAGGAGAGTCTGAACCTCAGCTAGAGTCAGGGTCTACTGGGGGACCAGTCAGCTGAAGCCCGTGGGACAGGATGACCCGGTCCAGACTTGGGCCACTCCATGTCAGGGACATTCCTGGAGAATGGGAGTGGCTGGGAGCTCCCACAGTGGGCTCTACCCTACCATTGTGGTCCCCTGTGGTGGCTGCCATCAGAGTCTCCCACCTCCAGTCTCAGCCATGCCCTTGGTCTGCCCTTTGCCCTCTCACAGGTGGGCACCCACATGCAGGAACCTCGGGGCTGCAGGCAAGGGCAGGGTGCTGGCCCACTGGAACAGGCCAGCAGAGACGGCTGTGGCCATGAGCGCCTTCAAGGTCAGCACCACCAGCCCTGACCTTGGCTGAGGGAGGACAACGACGCTCCTGAGCATGCAGGAGTTTGCTGGAGGGACCACCGGAGGGAGACCTCCCCTGGGATCCCTGACAGCTGGCAGGGGGAACTCTGGGTCAAAGGAATTTGGGATGTGGTATGAGACGGGGTGATCCTTAGTGGCCGTGGATGGAACCAAGACCATCCCCTTCTTTGGTCCCCCCTAGGTCCCCTGATAAAACCTCTTCAGGCTGGGGCAGACTCTACTGAAAGGATAGGGGAGTAGTGGCCAGGGTGCCCCCACCGCACTTCCTGCGAGTCCTGGGTCAGCTTCTCTGAATGCTGGTTCTCTAACCAGAGCCTGGAGAAGGGACGGTGACATGAAGACTTTGCAGCATTTGGTGGGTGAGGGCCCGGATGAAGGGCGCCTGGCAGAGCTTGCAGCATTTGGTGGGTGAGGGCCCGGATGAAGGGCGCCTGGCAG
>NW_012102521.1:109224-110477 GCF_000951045.1 Mandrillus leucophaeus | reverse complement strand
GCAGCATTTGGTGGGTGAGGGCCCGGATGAAGGGCGCCTGGCAGAGCTTGCAGCATTTGGTGGGTGAGGGCCCGGATGAAGGGCGCCTGGCAGAGTTTGCAGCATTAGGTGGGTGAGGGCCCGGATGAAGGGCGTCTGGCTTGGGGTTGATATGCTGGGTCTCGTAGCACGAGGCTGGTAACTGGCCTCCCTGTGAGGCCAGGGCCGACTCCTCAGGAACCGCCGTGGCCATCAGGCAGGAAAGTCCACTGTGGAGCCATCCAAGCCAGAAGGGGCCTCAGATATTATCATTTTGTAGGTGGGGAAATGGAGGCCCAGAGAGGGAAAATGATTAACCCAGGGGCACACAGCAATTATGGCAGAACCAGGGCTGCCCTGTGGGAGAACAATGGGCTTTGGGACTGACTTTGGACCAGCTGTGGGACTCTGGGCAAGCTCTTTCCTCCCTAAGCCTTACTTCCCTCTTCTGTAAAGAAACCCAGCTGGGCGTGGTGGCTCGTGCCTGTAATCCCAGTACTCTGGGAGGCTGGGTGGTAATCCCAGTACTTTTGAGGCAGGAGGATCGTTTGAGCCCAGGAGTTCGAGACCAGCCTGGGCAACATAACAAGTCCCTGTCTCTACAAAAGGACAAAAATTAGCCAGGTATGGTGGTGCTCACCTGTGCTCCCAGCTACTCAAGAGGCTGAGGTGGGAGAATCACTTGAGCCTGGTAGGTCGAGGATGCAGTGAGCCATGATGGTGCCACTGCCCTCCAGCCTGGGCAACAGAGCAAGACCCTGTCTCAAAAACAAACAGAATAACAACAACAACAACAACTTCAAGGACCAAGCTCGTGCATTGCTGAGAAGGAGAGTGAGGAGAATCTTGAGACAAGATAGATTCTCAAACGGACCTTTACAGAGCCCTCATTCCTGGGCACTTGCTAAGTCCTTTGGGGGCATCTTGAGAATCTTTTTTAATTTTAATTTTATTTTGCTTTATTTTTGAGATGGAGTCCTGCTCTGTCACCCAGGCTGGAATGCAGTGGCACGATCTCAGCTCACTGCAACCTTCACCTCCTGGCTTCAAGCGATTCTCCTATCTCAACCTCGGGAGTAGCTGGGATTACAGATGTGCACCGCCACGCCTGGCTAATTTTTGTATTTTAGTAGAGATGGAGTTTCCCCATGTTGGCAGGCTGGTCTCGAACTCCTGACCTCAGGTGATCCACCTACCTCAGCCTCTGGAGTTGCTGGCATACACCAATACACCTG
>NW_012102521.1:103021-107887 GCF_000951045.1 Mandrillus leucophaeus | reverse complement strand
GGAGGCTCCCAGACATGACAGACAGCCGGAGGCCGGGAGACTCCCAGGAGGAAAGCCTGGCACGCAGTCCCTCCCAGACCGCAGCGGCTCTCCAGGCCGTCTAGTGGGACACCCTCTCGCCATCCCCCTGGCCTTGGAGTTTCTGTACATCCTGTGCCCTGCAGACCAGGGTGCTCTTGCCCACGTGTCAGCCCAGGTCATCCAGTGCAGACCCCGGAAACCTTCCAGACCTGTGGGAGCCCCTCATCTCCACCCTGTGTGCACTGTGTGCTTGGGGCACACCCAGGGCACCTTCCCAAGTGCTGACTATTCCCGGGCACCTGGGCTGCGCCATCTCACACTCACAGCCACCCTTGAGGCAGATGCCCTTATTCTTACCCCTGTCCACAGCTGAGAGAAGCCAGGCTCAGGGAACTGGGTCGCAGAGCAGCGGCAGGGGCTGTGTCAGGTCTGTCTGCATCGCCTCGACAAGCGCAGTGTCCCATCAGGGCAGCTTCTGAAGCATGCCTGCCCTGCCTGCTGGTCTCTGGAGACAAGCTCCCTGGGACCAGGCTGGAGCTGGTTGGTCTTGGTGGTGTCCAGGGACTACCTTGCGTGTGTAAGGCAAGGTTAACCAGGTCCCTGCCAGGACTGCGGCTCACATGTGGCATCCCCACCCAGCCCACTGCCCTGCAGGAGTGGCTCCACTTGGCACTGAACTGGAGTAGGCTGTACAGTTCTGTCCCAGGCCAGGAGGGGAGTGCCTGAGGCCAGGCGCAGTTCCCCAGGGCTGGTCCTCACAGGTCCTCCCATGGTGTTAGCAGGGCCCCCACCCAGTCCCGAGGCCTCCTTGCTGTTCCATCCAGCCCCAGGGTGCAAGCGCTGCCATTTGGCACATACATAAAGCATTCAGCAGGCGATCAGCCTGGGCAGGGCTGGGGAGTGGGAGGCAGCTCCCTAACATCTGGAGAACATAACCTCCCTGTCCCACGTGCTGGAGATAATACAGCTTGTTTGTCTGGGGGATGCACCTTCCTGGCTGTGCCCAGAGCCAGCGGGGCTTTTATGCAATCGAGTGTTTGCAGTGATGACCCTGGAGAGTCACCCCACTTTGGGGGTGAACGCCCCGCCTTGGGAGGGCCCACACTCGAATATTTTCTATATTGGAAGTTATTTAATCCCTCCGGAGTGGATCTCTCCGAACGATGTGAAATAAACCAGCTTTCTCTCTTGAGAGTTGTCCAAACCCTGTATACGGAATAGTCTACCCGTTCCCCCACTGGTCTGCAGAGCCAGCTCTCTCTGGGCCAAGTTCTTTAAGATTTTAGGTTTGATCCTAAAAGTAGCAGAGACCAGTAGACCACTCTGATCCAGGGGACTGTGGCCTGAGCAGGGAACCATGGCGGGGCAAGCGGGGCGGTGGCTGCTCTTGGCCGGGGTGGGCTGAGGGGGATGAGGAGGCTGCAGGGAGGCAACGGAAGGGCAGGCTTGGAAAGAACCTGGGGGGTCTGTTCCCAGTGAGATCCTGGCTGTCTCCCCTGGGAGCGCTTCTGCAGGCAGGGTCTGCTCTTGGGCAGCTGGGTCTGGCTTCCCTGGCAGGGCCAGGAACAGGGCCTGGAGCCCTGCAGCGAGGTAGATCTGACTGGGTGTCCTGCCTGAGAGTGCCTTCATTTCCTGGATTCCAGGAAGGCTCCCAGAGGGGCAGTGGGCAAGCCCTCAACAGGGGTGTGCACATCCTGCAGCTCCAGCCAGCCCTTCCGGTGGCCAACAAGAGGCCGGGTGGAGTTTGTGGGAGTGTGTCTGGCCATCCGGTGTCAGGGGCTGCCAGGCAGGAAGGCCCCGAGTTCAGCTAGACCCCAAGCCTCCCAGAACAGCAGGGAACCGAGGTCCAAGAGCCAGCCCGCAGTCACAGAGCAGAGCCACCCAAGGAGAGCCCGGGGCTGCTGGGGAAACAGGTGGTGGCGGCCAGTGCCTGGGTGCTGGCCCTGGCCCTCTGTGTGGCCTGGGCCCTTCGGCCCTTCCCTGTCTGAAAGCTGCTGGTTGACCGGCTCCACATTCCATGCACAACCACATGCTGACCGTGAGGTTATCCCTGAGCCCGAGTGTGCGGACCAGTTGCCCCTGGGCACTGCCACAGCAGTGGAGGGCAACACAGATACAGGCTGCAGGCGACAGGCCTGCCCAAGGGGGAGTTGGCAGCTCACCAGAGGCGAAAGCAGATTCTGAGTTTGCAGCCTCATGTTCCTGGGGCTGGGGGCACAGCTAGGGAGGCAGAAATGTGGGAGGGCAGGAAGATGGGGAGAAGCCAGAGGGTTCTGGATGCCTCCGTAGGAAAGGCTGGTGGGGTCCCCTTGTAACACTGGCCCTTGGGCGGTCAGCATTCCGGCGGGGCCATGGAGACAGGCCGCACCAAGATGGAGGCGACTGGCTGTAGGGTGGACTTGGGATGAGCTAACAAGGCACAGAGAGGGAGGGCTGTGCCCCGGGAAGTACAACGGGGGACCCTAAGAATGAAGCCCAGTGAGGAGGGGGGGGTCCCGTGCGGGAGACGTGGAGTCCCATCACCATCCCCGCCAGTGGGCCTCTCTAAATCGCCCCTACCCTTCCCATCAGCTGCCCCCGAAATGCTGGGGCAGCAGAAATAGCGCAGCTGCTGGCTCTTGCTGGGAGGCCCTGCTGCCGACAGAGCTGTCCTCGGGAGAGGGCAGGGAATGGGGCTGGAGGGAGCATCCAGCCAGCTGTCTCAGAGGTTGGGGGAAGGAGAGAGAGGAGGCTTGGGCTGTGGGTACCCACTGGTGACTTCCAGCAAACAGCTCAGGATGAAAAGGGCTGACTGGAGCGCTAGCTCCTCCTCCCATGATGAAGGGAGGTGGGCGTTGCTGCTGGACGACCCCTGGCCCGGGCTAGGAGGGTGGGGAGCCATTCATCCCAACAGCTTCTCATTCGGTGACCCTGAAACAGGGGGCAAAGCAGGCGTCAGCATTTCCCCAGCATTTCCTCTGGTGGATCTGCAGCACGTGGGCACGCTTCCAGGGCACTCTGCCAGTCCCCAAAACCACACGCGGGGTTGCCACACAGAGGGGACTAAAAACATACTGAGCGGCTTCAGTGCTGGACCACAACTGTAAGCACATTTTCTAGCAGCGATTTCACAGTCCTCAAAAGGCGAGTCCCTTGGGTCCCTCCCAAGGAGCCCCAGAGGCCGAGAGGCCAGTGCTGGTTAATGGACCTCACTTTATTCCAGCTTTATTAGCTAATGGCAGCGAAAAGTTACTTTACACAAAATAATGTGTCGGAGATCATTGTTCCTGGGCACAGGTCCTAAATTCCAGCCCACAACCGAAGGCCAAACGTGCCCGTTAATGATTAAACCTCTGGAATCAGTGCTCAGGGACACAGGCAGGGAGCAGCCCAGAGAGGTACCGGGTGGGGGTGGGGTAGCAGCCAGGCCCCACCCAACAGGAACCAGTTCCTGCCCAAAGCGGGAGGGGAAAGGCTTTTCCACCAAGGGAAAGCTAAATATTGTCTAATTCCAGCACCCAGGACGACACACAGGCTTCCCATTGTCTGCCGCGCAGCAGGTCTCGGTCACGGCCCAGGTTGTACCCATGTGAGGTCAGGGAGGGTGGAGCATCCCAGGGAGGGGGCCTGCCCCCACTGCCTTCCTCTGCACCAAGGCACATTCCTTGTCTTACGTTGCCAAAAGGGCTTAACCACATGACACAAATGAGTGTAGGTGGGCACCAGTGAGGAAAACCCATCCTTGGCAACAGAAAGCCAGTGCAGGGTGATGCTTCAGACCACAAGAACCATGTTCTCCAAGGTGGCCGAGAGCTTTTCAACTTGGCGAGCCTGGGCACCAATCCCAACTCTGCTACCTTTTCGTTGTCATATGATGTCTCAGTTTCCTCCTCTGTAAAATGGGAATGTGGTACCTGACCTCAGGGTCGCCATGAGGTCTACTGAGTGGCCCCTGTGAAACAGAGCCGGAGCCCTGGAATCTGTAAGCTCTCAATACCCGGCAATTATGTTTATTACAATTATGATCACAAGATTCTGTTCCTTTGCGAGATCCTTTCCAACTGCACTCTTATGTCGGTGTTTGTTTGCAGGTTGATGTTGGACCGTATTTACATTCAGTGTTAGGGGCTGACCGGGAAGAAATCTGAAAGTGGAAGAGAAGGGGAGGGCACCAGTAACCTCGTCTTCCCAAGAGGAGGTCAGAGGTGAGTGTGAAAGTAAACATATTATTTTTTTTTTGACATGGAGTCTCACTCTGTTGCCCAGGCTGGAGTGCAATGTCACCATCTCAGCTTACTGCAACCTCTGCCTCCTGGGTTCAAGCAAATCTCCTGCCTCAGCCTCCTGAGTAGCTGGGGCCTGCAGGCACGTGCCACTACGCCCGGCTGATTCTTTTTTTTGAGACAGAGTCTTGCTCTGTTACCCAGGCTGAAGTGCAGTGGTGCGATCTCAGCTCACTGCAAGCTCCGCCTCGCAGGTTCACGCCATTCTCCTGCCTCAGCCTCCTGAGTAGCTGGGATGCCAGGAGCCCGCCACCACACCCGGCTAATTTTTTGTATTTTTAGTAGAGATAGGGTTTCACCGTGTTGGCCAGGCTGGTCTTGAACTCCTGACACTCAGGTGATCTGCCCACCTCAGCCTCCCAAAGCGCTGGGATTACAGGCGTGAGCCACCGCGCAGCCCAGTTTTTTTTGTTTTGTTTTGTTTTGAGACGGAGTCTCGCTCTGTCGCCCAGGCTGGAGTGCAGTGGCCGGATCTCAGCTCACTGCAAGCTCTGCCTCCCAGGTTTACGCCATTCTCCTGCCTCAGCCTCCCGAGTAGCTGGGACTACAGGCGCCCGCCACCTCGCCCGGCTAGTTTTTTGTA
>NW_012102521.1:99147-102103 GCF_000951045.1 Mandrillus leucophaeus | reverse complement strand
CCCAGGCTAGAATACAGTGGCGTGATCTCAGCACACTGTAACCTCCGCCTGCTGGGTTAAAGTGGTTCTCCTGTCTCAGCCTCCCGAGTAGCTGGGATTACAGGCCCTCGCCACCACACCCAGCTAATTTTTGTATTTTTAGTAGAGATGGGGTTTCACCACGTTAGCAAAGCTGGTCTGGAACTCCTGACCTCTGGTGATCCACCTGCCTTGGCCTCCCAAAGTGCTGGGACTACAGGTGTGAGCCAACGTGCTCGGCCTAAAAGCTCATTTATTGAAAGCCACTCAGTTACAGAGTGGGACAACCTCAGAAAGCAGAGGAAATGCACCAGCTTTAAGTTTCTCTTATACAGGGGTCTTATCTGTATAAAGACTAAACTAAGCTGTGCCTACGTGCGGGTGGGCTGACAGCATGACAGAATTTATTATTCGGTTGATTTAAAGAAAACTATCCTTGACATTTTAGTATAAGTTCATAAAGCATAAGTATAATTACCTTGAAAGCATATATTATTGTGCCTGTTGGAACATCTGGACTTTCCATAGTTGTAGGAGTGTGTCCTTGCAGGTATCTTTAAGATGTTTTCTCCTTTGTAAATATCTCAGTACGATGTGACTGCCAAGGAATGTCCCTTGCTAGTTTTAAGATGAAGTTGGTTTTAAGATGGTGTGATCCTGGCTCTCCTAGGCTCCTGTTTCCCTAATAGCAGAAAGAATATTACTTAAAGTTACTGAGGGCCGGGAGCAGTGGTTCATGCCTGTAATCCCAGCAATCTGGGAGGCTAAGGCAGCCAAATCACTTAAGCTCAGGAGTTCGAGACCAGCCTGAGCAACATGGTGAAACCCCATCTCTACAAAAATACAAAAAGTAGCTGGCAGCGTGGTGTATGCCTGTAGTCCCCGTTACACAGGAGGCCTATGTGGGAGAAATGATTGGATCCCAGAGTTTGAGGCTGCAGTGAGCTGTGTCCATACCACTGCACTCCATCCTGGGTGACAGAGCAAGACTCTGTCTTTAAAAGTTAATTTAAAAAATATGCCAGGTGCAGTGGCTCAAGCCTGTAATCCCAGCACTTTGGGAGGCGGAGGTGGGCAATCACCTGACGTCGGGAGTTCCAGACCAGCCTGGCCAACATGGGGAAACCCCATCTTTACTAAAAATACAAAAATTAGCTGGGTGTAGTGGTACATGCCTGTAGTCCTAGCTACTTGGGAGGCTGAGGCAGGAGAATCGCTTGAACCTGGGAGGCAGAGGTTGCAGTTAGCCAAGATCGCACCACTGCACTCCAGCATGGGCAACAGAGCAAAATTGTGTCTCAAAAACAAAAAAGTCTGGGCATGGTGGCTCACATCTGTAATCCCAGCACTTTGGGAGGCTGAGGTGGGTGGATCATCTGAGCTCAGGAGTTCAAGACCAGCCCGGCCAACATAGTGAAACCCCGTCTCTACTAAAAATACAAAAATTAGCTGGGCATAGTGGTGGCCACCTGTAATCTCAGCTACTCAGGAGGCTGAGGCAGGAGAATCACTTGAACCTGGAAGGCAGAGGTTGCAGTGAGCCGAGATTGCACCATTGAATTCCAGCCTGGGCAATAAGAGTGAAACTCCATCTCAAAAAAAATAAATGAATGAATAAATAAATAAAGTTACCAAAAAAGCAGTAGAAGAAATAAAAATAACTATATTAACAATGAAGTTTGTAGGGTAATGTGATGTAGTTAAATTCCCATCTTTCACATGGAGGAGTCGGTAGTGTCTAAAATGTGGTAAGTCAGAGAAAAGAGATGCTGTGCATGGCGCAGAGCTGTCCAGGTCACTGTCAGCAGAACTACGCACAACAGGAGTCACAGGAAGCAGCTCTTGGGGAGACCCTGGGAAGATAAACTGGGGTGGGGAGGTTGGGGGCACAGTGTTACTTCTCATCGTAAACATCTCTGTGTCATTTGGGACTGTGAGTGTTTTGCTTTCATTCAAAAGACACTTTGTTGGCCAGCTATGGTGGCTTGTGCCTGTAACTCCAGCATTTTGGGAGGCCAAGGCAGGAGGATCGCTTGAGCCCAGGAGTTTGAGACCAGCCTGGGCAACACAGTGAGACCCTATCTCCATCACAATAATGTAATTTTTAATTATGCTTAAGTATAAAATTGTTTTTTTTTTTAAAAAAGATACTTTGTTGATTTGTTTGTTCATTTACAGTCAGGATTTCTTTCTGTTACCCAGGCTGGAATGCAGTGGTGAGATCACAGCTCACTGCAGCCTCCAACTCCCTGCCTCAAGCAATCCTCCTACCTCAGCCTCCAGAGTAGCTGAGACCACAGATGTGCACCACCACTTCTGGCTAATTTTTTAAACAACTTTTTGTAGAGCCAGAATCTCACCATGTTGCCCAGGCTGGTGTGGAACTCCTGGCCTCAAGTGATCCTCCCACCCTGACCTCCCAAAGCACTGGGATTTCAGGCCTAAGCCATCATGCCCAGCCAAGACACTTTGTTAATTATAAAAATGTTTGGAGTCATCACCAATTTCAGAACTAAAAATGTAAGTTTGCAAAAAACTCGGGTTCCATTTACCATTTGGCAGAAGTCCCAGAAGAGAAGGAGGTGTCTGGAACCAGCAGGCAGCTTGAGCCTCAAGACACCATCTGCCTCCATACTACTTCTGCCGCGGGTTCTTGGTCCGCCTGTGCAGCCATGAGGCTCAGGAGGGGTGTCCTTGCCTACTCCCAAGGGACAGCCCTCTAAATATTCAAAGGCAGCTCTCCTGCTCCCCTGAGCCTTGTCTTCTACAGGGTAAACTTTACCCACCTCTCCAGCTGTTTTATGGACAGCCTATATGATTCTTTCTGGCCAGAAACCCCAGCAACTCAGCATATACAGGGAGACAGGAGTGGTCCTCTGGCTGTTGCTGAGAACACACCATTCACCCACCCATCCACCTATCCATCCACCCACCCACC
>NW_012102521.1:96952-98484 GCF_000951045.1 Mandrillus leucophaeus | reverse complement strand
CCACCCACCCATCCACCCATCTATCCATCCATCCACCCACCCATCCATCCATCCATCCACCCACCCACCTTTCCAAATATTTATCCATCCATCCACCCATCTATTCATCTAGCTGTCCATCCATCCATCCATGCATCCACCCACATGTCCATACACACACACATCTGCCCACTCATCCACCTGCTCATCCATTCATCTACCCATCCACCTACCCACCCTTCCATTTATCACTTCCTGATACCTTCTCAGAGCCAGCACCATGAGCTCTGCCGTTAGAGAACATCGAGTGCAAGGGCCAGACTGACCTGTAAGCCAGCAATGACCACATGGGATGAGAAGTGTTGGGTCAGCCCCAGATGCAAGAGCATCAAAAAAGACTTCCTGTTTGGGGGAGACAGTGAGGAAGACACTTGAATAACCAGTCTCAGGTTAGGGCAGCAGAGAGCAGGAGAAGCAGGGAGTTCTCCACATGGCCAAGTCTGACCAACTCAGGGGTCAGGGCAGAGTAGAACAACGATGTCACCAGTAGTAGTGATTCTACAGCTGTCTCTAGCCTCCTTCTGCAGACACTCTCTCCAACTTCAGGAAAGGCTCTGCAGCAACAAACTCAGCATTGGAGCCCCTCCTGCTTATGTCCTGGCCTGCTTCTCCCACTGGGTGTTCAACTTTGAGCTGTGAATTCCCCTCCTGAGCCTCCAATCACTACCTATATAAATGAGAAACAAGGCTGAGTATGGTGGCTCATGCCTGTAATCCCAGCACTTTGAGAGGCTGAGGTGGGTGGACTGCCTGAGCTCAGGAGTTTGAGACCATCCTGGGCAACATAGCAAAAACCTGTCTCTACTAAAGATACAAAAAATTAGCCAGGCATGGTGGTACGTGCCTGTGGTCCCAGCTACTCAGGAGGCTGAGGTGGGATCACTTGAGCTAGGGAGGCAGAGGTTGCAGTGAACCAAGATTGCGCCACTGCACTCGGAAAAAAAAGGAAAAAAGAAAAGCACTGTGAAATGTTCTTGGGGATTTGTGTGACAAGGGTTTACTGAGTACCTGGTATATGTCAGACACTGTTCTAGGTCCTGGGATAGCTGTGGGCGAAGTCTTGCCCTCGAGGTCCTGTGAATTAGAGTGAGCACCAAAAGCATGCAGCACAGTAGGGCTCAAAAACCAGCAGCCTCAAGAAGTGTCGCCTTCTTTTTCTTTTTTTTTTTTTTTTTGAGACAAGGTCTCACTGTCACACAGGCTGGAGTGCAGTGGCAGGAACATGGTTCACTGCAGCCTCTACCTCCCCAGGCTCAAGTGATCCTCCCACTTCATCCTCTTGAGTACTTGGGACTATAGGTGTGTGCCAAGCCCGGCTAATTTTTGTATTTTTTGTAGAAATGAGGGCTGGGCATGGTGGCTCACACCTGTGATTCCAGCACTTTGGGAGGCCAAGGTGGCCAGATCACTTGAGGTCACGAGTCCAAGACCAGCCTGGTAGACATGGTGAAACCCTGTCTCTACTAAAAATATAAAAATTAGCCAGGCGTGGT
>NW_012102521.1:85738-96107 GCF_000951045.1 Mandrillus leucophaeus | reverse complement strand
GGGAGGCGGAGCTTGCAGTGAGCTGAGATCCGGCCACTGCACTCCAGCCTGGGCGACAGAGCGAGACTCCGTCTCAAAAAAAAAAAAAACAAAAAACCCTTCAGGGCCTCCTAGGTATGGCCTGTGGAGGGGGGTAATAAACATGAAGGAGATGTGGCCCTTCCTTCCCACAGGCCTCAACCTGCTCGTTCTGCTCAGCCTCCTCCAGCTCAGGGAGCAGGTCCCGCGGGCCACAGGTCGCATGGCTGCGGGAAGAGTCCATCCTGCAATTGATAGGAAAAGATTCTGCGGCCGAATTTGGCCAAGCTGTTGATGGTCACTACGGAAGTGACCTCCGGAGACGGCACATCTGACTGGCCCCGGATGCCCACTCACAGCGATGGCACTGCCCAGACACGAGGCCTTCTTCCATAAGACCCGGAGGCCTGGCCTGGAGGGCCTGGATAAGCACGCGCGGCAGCTGGGCGGGTGAGGCTGGGCGTGTGGTGGGCACTCACTCAGGGAGGGGCGGGGGAAGTTGGATGCTGCCGCAGGAAAGGTCCAGGCTCGCCTTCTTGTTAAGTTGTCATTGTCACCAAGTCCAGGACACAGCGTCAGAGAAGAAGGTGGCTGCGGCAGGCAAGGCCAGGGCCGGGTGGGTGAGGGGCGCTGGGGGAAAAGAGCACCGACTGGGTCTGGGAGAACAGAAGCCCCCCAGCAGGAAGGAAACGTGGCCTGCAGGAGGTGCCCTCTGGGCTCAGGAAAGGGAAGAAGCGGCGCCGGCCACGCCCAGGCCACGCCCCCCGATGCCACGTCCCCCCGTCAGTGGTGCCCCTCCAGAGACCCGGGCGCATCCTCAGCCGAAACCCTTGTCAAGCGTCCTGAAGCTGGCTGGCCGCCCGCCTGTCCCTGCCGCGTCCCCCGCCACTGGGAGGGCAGAAAGGCGCGCCCGGCTGCCTTTGCTTGGCTTCTCCAACGTCCCCCAGCCTGTGCGCGCTCACCCCTACACCCGGTCCTTGGCAGGTTCAGGGCCGTGAGGGCGGCCGCCCTGGGACAGTCACAGGCCCCCGGGAAGGGTCTGCCGGGTTGGACCGTATCTGAGCCTGGGCCAGGTTCAGTAGAAGGTGCTCTACTACCTGGACAGTAGAAGGTATTCGGGAACGGAGAGAGCCAGGGCCTGCCCACTTGCTCGCCCCAGGGAGCACCTTCTCCCCAGAAAGAGGCTCTGCCTGAGGGGCTGCTCAGGGCCTCTCATCTGAACCCTCCTGGGAACAGGAAGCCTGAACCCTAGACCTAGGGATGATCACAAACATAGGACAAGAACACCAGCCACAAGCCACCACAGCGGCTGCCACCATCGACCTGCACCCACCTGGGGACTGTCACTTTTTTTTTTTAAGCAGGGACTGATCTCTGCTTACTGCAGCCTCCACCTCCCAGGCTCAAGAGACCCTCCCACCTCAGCCTCCCCAGTATCTGGGACTACAGGCGCAGGCCACCATGCCTGGCTAGTTTTTTAATTTTTTGTAGAGATGGGGTCTCAGTGTGTTGCCCAGGATGGTTTTGAACTCCTGAGGTCAAGCGATCCTCCTTCCTGGGGCTCCCAAAGTGTGGGATTATAGGCTCAAGACACAGCGACCAGCCCATTAGGGAAGCAGGAGTCTAGGAGAGCCAGAGCAATGCCTTTGTAAGTTCAGCTCCATCCTGAGACTAACAAGGCACATTCCTTGCCAGCCACGACTTGTGGTCACAAGATGCTTACAATTAAGGGAACAGCCTAAAGATACCTGCAAGGACACCCTCCTACGAGAGAAAGTCCAGATGTCCCCATACTCGTAACAACATATGCTTTCAAAATAATTACAGCTATCCTTTGATGTACTTACACTAAAGTGTCAAGGATAGTTTTCTTTTTGTTTTGGTTTTTGGGTTTTTGGGGGTTTTTAGGTTTTTTTAGACAGGATTTCACTCTGTTGCCCAGGCTGCAGTGCAGTGGCACTATCATAGCTCAGTGCAGCCTCAGCCTCCTGGCCTCCCAAAGTATTGATCCTCCCACCTTGGCCTCCCAAAGTATTGGAATTAGCAACCTCACCTCGCCCAGCTTGTGACTCCATTAACAAGTGATTCCACCTGACCAGCCAGCATCCAGGGGGATTGCGCCCAAGGAGGATGGTACCAGGGCCCCTTACAGTGGTCAGAGCCAGGAATGGGCCTGGGATGGCCGTACTCCAAGGTCCAGCTGACAGCCCCAGACAGCAGGGAGGGCAGGCCTCAGGGCAGAAGGTGACCAGGTGGCAGGGACCCAGACCAAGGCTGCAGCCCTGAGGTGCCACACAGGGTCAGGCAGACAGGTACCAACAAGAATGGTGCAAAAGGGAAGGGACCCGTCCAGTTGGATGGGCTGTAAGAGGGTTCTGTGCAGAGCCACCTAGCAGGAATCAACCTGGTCAAACCTTCTGGCCTCAAATCTGGCTTGGCTCCTGGGGCTGAGCTGGAGCCCAGCAGGGAGATGGGGAGAGTAGGGCCAGTCATGTGGCTCTAGGGATCCTGTGGCAGGGAGTCAGGCCAGGCCTGAGACTCTCTCTGCAGGGGTCAGAGGCCCAGTTCTGGGCCCCACGTACCAGCCTGTGGCCAAGCTCTAGGCTCTTCTGACCAAGGCCAGACTTTTCCTGCAAGGTCGCCTGAGACCAACCCTGGGGAGAGTTGGACGGTGGAGCCTCAAGAGCCCACATCTTGACAGGGCCCTGCACTACCACTTCCTATCTATGGAACACCCCATCCTTCCTCTCTTCAGGGCAGTTCAGACGTTGGAGGGAGATACAAAGAGCCTTGAATGTCACAAAAAGGAGGTTGGACATTATCCTGCAGGCAATCAGAAGCCAGAAAGGTTCCAGGATGGATGAGGTGGTCACATTTGAGTTTCAACAGGCCACGGTGTGAGCATGCGGAAACGGTGTGGCTGGGGACAGGAACCCCAGTCACTGCTGTCCATGAAGAGGGGCAGCAGGGGCCTAGGCTGTGCAGGCACCAGAGGGTACAGCAAAGGGGCTGGTGTCCAGAGAAAGCCCAGGGATGCCCCGGGACAGTCGTCCCACCACGGGTCTTTGGGCGCCGTCTCTTTCCTTGAAGATCCAGCAGAACGGGTGCTGCTTGATTTCCCAGAAGCCCTTTGTGGAGAGTAACTCGCCCCATCCCCCACCCCTGCCACACAGACTGCTACAGACACCCAGACACCTGAGCTCCAGCCGGGGCAGGCTGCAGGATGCCCAGCCGTGTCCCCAGGATGCCCCACACGCTGTCCTGAAAACTGACCTGTAACTGCAGCTCTTGGAGCCTTCCGGAACCCAGATCCCCACCTGAGATCAAACCAAAGACCTGGTTTAAGGTCCTTAGTTTGGCTTGTTGCCTCCCATTGCTGCCCTAGTTTGCTGTCTTTCTTTTTTTTTTCTTTTTTTCTTTTCTTTTTTTTTTTTTTTTTTGAGATGGAGTCTTGCTCTGTCGCCCAGGCTGGAGCACAGTGGTGCGATCTCGGCTCACTGCAAGCTCCACCTCCCGGTCCGTGCCATTCTCCTGCCTCAGCCTCCTGAGTAGCTGGGACTACAGGTGCCGCCACCACACCTGGCTAATTTTTTCGTATTTTTAGTAGAGACAGGGCTTCACTGTGTTAGCCAGGATGGTCTCGAACTCGACCTCGTGATCTGCCCGCCTCGGCCTCCCAGAGTGCTGGGATTACAGGTGTGAGCCACCACACCCGGCCAACTTCGCTATGTCTTTAGGCCAGCCCTGACTGCCCTGAGCCTCAGCTCGCCCAGGCCCTTGCAGAGTGATGGGGTCACAGAGAGGTACGGACACACAGTAGAACAACAGACATGTACGTGGGGGGTGGCACATGTAACCATGGGAACAGAGAAGAGGGAGAGGGAGGAGGTCAGGGTGGGGACATCAGAGTTGGTGCTTGAAGGTGGGATGAGGCAGAGCCAGGGGTTGCGGGCACCTCCCTCTCCCCCAGGCACCAGCACCCAGCACTGGCTCTTGCCCATGGGCAGGAATGATGAACGGATGTCATTAGCAGCAGCTCCCAGTAACTACCAATAGGTGTGAAGCCCGGTAGGGTTACAGAGGCCTGACATGCTGCAACCTGCACTTTGGCAGCACATACCTGGGCTTTGAGGTAAGTCTCATTATCTCCAATTCACAAATGAAGAGACTGAGGGCCAGGATGGTGTAAGTCACTATCAGTGAGTGGCCATCCTTGTAGGGTGGGAGTGTAGGCCCTGGGGGCCCAGAGTGGGCAGGATGCTGAAGTCCCTTCCCTGTGTCCCTGGGCAGCTAGGTGTACCCTGCCAGAGCCTTACAGCATCTCCAGTCTTGGGACAGGAGATCCCTTAAAGTGAAGCCGAGGGTGAGCCCCCAGGAGAGGGGATCCGAGGGCCCAGCCCATCTCCTTCCCTCCAGCCTGCCCTGAGTTTCTGAGTTGGGTGATGGGGGCCCAGGAGAGCAGGAATTGTGGGCGAGGCTGGCCTCCCTGAGCCTAGGTGGATCAGGGACAGTTTCTTGGAGGAGGATGTGCCTGAACTGAACCTTGAAGGCCATGTCCAATTTTCACTAGAGAGGATGGAAGCAGGGATGTGCTAGGATCAACCAACATCATGAGCAAGGATGGGGCCGGAGGGCAGGCAAGGGAGTGATGAGCGGCAGGTGAAGCCAGAGGAGCTGGAATGGAGGGCCGAGGGGAGCAGGAGCCAGGGCAGGCCTCCTTCAGCATTTGGGGCCCCACAGATACCAGCAGGTCACTTCTGTATAAAGCTCTGTAGCAGCACCAGGGAGGCCTGGGGAAGCACCTCCCAGATGCACACCCTACACTGTTTGCCTGCAAGATCAGCCCTCCTGGGGCAGCACCATTGCCCAGTTACAGTCGGGTCTGGTCAGTGCCAGAGACCAGGAGGGCACAGGGGCACGGAAGTCAGGGGATTGGAGACCAGCCGCCCTGCTCCAAGAGAGGCCTCAGAGGAGCCAGCTCCACTGAGCCCTCCCCATGGCCAGCCAGTGGCACGCGCCCCTCTGAGGAGGTAAGAAATCCGAGCCTGACAACAAGCCAGATGGATTGTTTCTCCTGGGATGGCAGGCCCCGAGCCAGTGCCTGCAGGCCCAGGCGTGACTGCCAGCCCCCAGCCCCGCCTCCCTCCTGGCACTGCCTGGCACTCCACTTAGCTGGGCCATGGGCAAGGCTGCTTTGATGGTGGAAATGCACCGTCACAGCTGCCCATAGGTTTGGGAGCACCTGGAGCTGAGCCTGAGGTTGCAGGGGCTCCAGGCCCCATCCTGCCTGTGTGATCTAATGGCTGGTTAATTCGCCTCTCTGGGCCTTGGTTTCCTCATCTGTCAAATAGGAATGACAGCAGTGCTTACTTCCTGGAGGCTGTTTGAGGATGAAGGGACAATGTGTGTGAAAAGCCCCAGGGAGCTACAGCTAGGGCGCAGGGGAGGAAGGATTAGGCAGCACCCCACAAAGCAAAGTCAGAGCTACCTGACAAGTCCACACACCTTCAAGGAGGTCAGAAGGTGGCAGAATGTGCCCGGGAAGGCTTCCAGCAGGAAGGTTCTGGAACATCCGCCAATGCTCGAACCCCTTTCAGCATCCTTCCAGCAATGGAGCGCCTCGTTGCTCCTCCAGGCATAGCTGCAGGTCCTCCTCTCTTCTACAGAACATCCTGTGAGCCCCCTGCCCCTCCTCCCCACCAAGCCCTGCGGTGTGTCCCTGGGCTTTCAAGACTGGAATGGCCACCATGTGTGGTGGCTCATGACTGTAATCCCAGCGTTTTGGGAGGCCAAGGCGGGCGGATCACCAGGTCAGGAGTTCGAGACCAACCTGGCCAGCATGGTGTAACCCCATCTCTACTTAAAATACAATAATTGGCCGGGCATGGTGGTGGGCGTCTATAGTCCCAGCTACGCGGGAGACTGAGGCAGGAGAATGGCAGGAACCCGGGAGGCGGAGCTTGCAGTGAGCCAAGATCGCGCCACTGCACCCCAGCCTGGACAACAGAATGAGACTCGGTCTCAAAAAAAAAAAAAGAGTGGAATGACTGGAGACACAGGTAATGGCCCATCATCGTCAGGGGAGAAGGTGACCTGCACCATCGCTGTCCAAGGGCCCGGGCAACTTCCGGGATGCCCAGGGAGTCCCTCCGCAGCCCCCACCCAGCTGGGAGTCCTTTCTGTGGTGCCGTGCTAAAGCTGTTCCTTCTTGGGACGAGGGAGGCAGGCATTGGCTCTGGAAGGCTCCAGTAAAGAGGAGCAAGTTCCAAGTTCCCGTCAGCAGCCCCAAAACTACTTGGCAGGTAGCGGAGTCCCACCTCAGAGGCCTAATTCCATACATGGTGTGACATGGGCTCCCAGCACACGGGTCTTCAGTCACTGGCCCAAGGTCATGTCTCTGCCTCACCACCTAGCGCCTGTGTGGCCTTGAGCAAGTTGCTCAACTCCTCTGACTCTGTTCGCTCACCTAAAAAGTTGTGGGTGACAATTGTGTGACCTTCCTCCAGGGAGAGCTGCGAACGCTTATCAAGTTAAGTACCAAAAAGGAGTCAGAGGTGAAAAACTTTGTTTTGTTTTGTTTTGCAGATGAAGTCTCCCTCTGTCACCCAGGTTGGAGTGCAGAGGCACGGTCTCAGCTCAGGTTTTAAGCCCCGCATGCATTAGGTATTTGTCCTAATGCTCTCCCTCTCCTTGCCCCCCCAACCCCTGACAGGCCCCACTGTGTGATGTTCTCCTCCCTGGGACCATGTGTTCTCATTGTTCAGCTCCCACTTATGAGTGAGAATATGCGGTGTTTGGTTTTCTGTTCCTGTGTTAGTTTGCTCAGAATGATGGTTTCCAGCTTTATCATCCATGTCCCTGCAAAGGACATGAACTCATTATTTTTTATGGCTGCATTTAAAAAAATTTTTTGTAGAGATGAGGTTTCACCATATTGCCCAGGCTGGGTCTTTGTATGAACATATGTTATTGTTTCTCAAGGGTAAATGACTAGAAGTGGGACTCTATATATACACACACGTTAAATTTTATAAGAAGGCCGGGTGCAGCAGCTCACGCCTGTAATCCCAGCACTTTGGGAGGCCGAGGTGGGAGGATCACCTGAGGTCAGGAGTTCGAGACCAGCCTGGCCAACATGGTAAAACCCTGTCTCTACTAAAAATACAAAAATATGGCCGGGCGCAGTGGCTCAAGCCTGTAATCCCAGCACTTTGGGAGGCTGAGGCGGGCGAATGACAAGGTCAAGAGTTCAAGACCAGCCAGGCCAATATGGGGGAACCCCGTTCTACTAAAAATACAAAAATTAGCCGGGAGTGGTGGTGGACGCTTGTAGTCCCAGCTACTCGGGAGGGTAAGGCAAAAGAATCGCTTGAACCCAGGAGGCGGAGGTTGTAATGCACTCCACTGCACTCCAGCCTGGGAGACAGAGCGAGACTCCGTCTCAAAAAAAAAAATACAAAAAATACAAAAAATACAAAAATTTGCTGGGCATGGTGGCATGCACCTGTAATCCCAGCACTTTGGGAGGCTGAGGCAGGAGAATCGCTGGAACCCAGGAGGGGGAGGTTGCAGTGAACTGAGATCGCACCACTGCAATCCAGCCTAGGCAACAGAGCGAGATTCCATCTAAAAAAAAAAAAAATTGTATAAGAAAATTAAGAAAATGCCAAGCTGTTTTTCAAAGGGGCTGAGCCATTTGCAATCGCACCAGCAACATAAGAGAATTCCAGGTGCCCCACATCCTCAACAAAATGATACCAGCAGGCATCTTCATTTTAGCCTCCACAGCAGGTCTGATGATGACTAATGATGATCCTTTCACGTGCTGATATGTCATGCATATCTCTGATGAAGTGTCTGTTCAAATATTTTGCTCATTTTTTATTAGGCTGTTTGCCTTACTGAGTTATAAGAGTGTTTTTTGTTTGTTTGTTTGTTTGTTTGTGAGGGACGGAGTCTTGCTCTGTTGTCCAGGCTGGAGTGCAGTGGTGCGATCTTGGCTCACGGCAAGCTCTCCCTTCTGGGTTCACGCCATTCTCCTGCCTCAGCCTCCCGAATAGCTTGGACTACAGGCGCCCGCCACCACACCTGGCTAATTTTTTGTATTTTTAATAGAGACAGGATTTCACCAGGATGGTCTTGATGGCCTGACCTCGTGATCTCCCCGTCTCGGCCTCCCAAAGTTCTGGGATTACAGGTGTGAGCCACTGCGTCCGACCAAGAGCGTTTTTATATATTCTGGATACAAGTCCTTTATTAGGTTTCTGTTTTGCATCTTGCAGCTTTGGAACCAGAGCTCTAATAAAAACAAGGACACTAATACCAGCGCAGTCATTGCTCCTCTGGCATCAGCACCTGAAGTCACAATGAGGCCTCCTGTGCAGCTGTAGCCCCAAGGCTTGTGTTTCCTCCATGGAAATGTAGATCCTTGAAGACATTTACCTCTAAAAGAGAGGTTTCATCCAAATAAAAAATACAATTTAGAGGTAGTTTTTTTTCTTTCTTTCTTTCTTTTTTTTTTTTTTTTTTGAGGCAGGGTTTCACTCCCGTCACCCAGGCTAGAGTGCAGTGGTGTGATGATAACTCACTATAGCCTCAACTCCCTGGGAACAGATGATCCTCCCACCACAACCTCCCAAGTAGCTGGGTGGGATACAAGCGTGTGCCTGGCTAAGTTTTTGTATTTTTAGTAAAGATCGGGTTGCACCATGGTGCCCAGGCTGGTCTGGAACTCCTGACCTCAGGTGATCTGTCCACCTAAACCTCCCAAAGTGCTGGGATTATAGGCATGAGCCACTGCGCCTGACCAAGGCAGTCTTCTTTATCAATGCAAAACCAAAATGATTTCGCGCAGGGGAACCTCTGCATCTTCTTCATCTGCACACTCAGCTTCCCCAGGCAGACTGAAGAGGAGGGGAGTCAAGTGGTTCCACACTACTCTGCCACTAATAGAAGGCTTTTCTGTAGGATTTTTTTAGCTTGCCTTTTATTTGTTTGTTTCTTTGAGACAGAGTCTCGCTCTGTCGCCCAGGTCGGAGTGCAGTGGCACAATCTTGGCTCACTGCAAACTCTGCCTCCTGGGTTCATGCAATTCTGTGTCTCAGTCTCCCCAGTAGCTGGGACTACAGGCGCCTGCCACCACACCTGGCTAATTTTTGTATTTTTAGTAGAGACGGGGTTTTACCATCTTGGCCAGGCTGGTCTTGAATTCTTGACCTCGTGATCCACCCGCCTCAGCTTCCTAAAGTGCTGGGATTACAGGGATCCACCATGCCAGGCCTTGTTTGTTTTGTTTTTTTAATACTCTGATCAGCTTACCTTTTTTTTTTTTTTTGAGAGACAGGATCTCCCTCTATCACCCAGGCTGGAGTGCAGAGGTTGATGTGATTGAGGCTCACTGCAGCCTCAAACTCCTGGGCTCAAGCAATCCGCTTGCCTCAGCCTCCCGAGTAGCTGGCACTACAGGTGCACTCCACCACAGCTAGGTAACTTTTTTTATTTTGTAGAAATGGGGTCTCACTGTGTTGTACAGACTGGTCTCGAATTCTTGGCCTCCAATGATCCTCTTGCCTCAGCCTCCCAAAGCTCTGGGATTACAGCTGTGAGCCACTGCACTTGGCCAGTGTGGCTTTTTCATTTTCTGTGTGTGTTTTCTTTCTTTTTTCTTTTTCTTTTTTTTTTTTTTTGAGACAGAGTCTCACTCTGTCGCCCAGGCCGGAGTGCAATGGCACGATCTCGGCTCACTGCAAGCTTCACCTCCTGGGTGCACGCCATTCTCCTGCCTCAGCCTCCTGAGTAGCTGGGACTACAGGTGCCCGCCACCATGCCCAACTAATTTTTTTGTATTTTTTAGTAGAAACGGGGTTTCACCATGTTAGCCAGGATGGTCTTGATCTCCTGACCTTGTGATCCGCCTGCCTCGGCCTCCCAAAGTACTGGGATTACAGGTGTGAGCCACTGTGCCCAGCGCTAAGGCCCTCTTTTTAACTGGTGAGATGTTTGCCCCTGATGGCTCCATCATTTAATATGCTAGGGAAAATTCTGTAGGAACAGCTCAACTTCTGGGTCGTATGACATCATTCTGCTATTTACAAATCACCTGTGAGCTAATTTGCACTAATAAAACACATAGCAAAACCATCTATACACAATTTGGATCAGCCATGAACAATATTTACATGGGCACAATAATGGAATCCTTAATATTATTTTAACTAAAAATATGACATAACTGTGTTGTTAAAAAAAGAGAAAATATGTGTTGGGAGAAGGCAAGGTTGCTAAATTCTCACTTACCATAGAAAAGGAACCAGCCGGGCGCAGTGGCTCACGTCCGTAATCCCAGCACTTT
>NW_012102521.1:80323-85108 GCF_000951045.1 Mandrillus leucophaeus | reverse complement strand
AAAAAAAAAAAAAAGAAATCTGTACACAGATGGCCATGGCAGCTTTGTTCGTAATTGCCAAACTTGCAAGCAACCAAGATGTCCTTCAGTAGGTCAATGGATAAATAAACTGTGGTACATCCAGAGAATGAAATATTTTTCAGCACTAAAAATAAATGAGCTATCAAGCATAAAAAGACATGGCTGGGCACAGTGGCTCATGGCCTGTAATCCCAGCAATTTGGAAAGCTGAGGCCGAAGGATCACTTGAACCCAGAAATTTGAGACCAGCCTGGGCAACATAGTAAGACCCCTATCTCTACAAAAAATAAACAAAATTAGCCAGTGTGATGGTGTGCACCTTGTAGTCCCAGTTGCTTGAGAGGCTGAGATGGGAGGATGGCCTGAGCCCGGGAGGTTGAGGCTGTAGTGAGTTAAGATTGCACCACTGCCCTCCAGCCCGGGCAACAGTGAGACCCTATTTGAAAAAACAAACAAACAAAACAAAACAAAACAAGCCAAAAAACAAAACAAAACAAAAAACCCAAAATACAAAAAAATGAAAAGGCTACATACTGTTTGATTTCAGTACCGGACATTCTGTAAGAAGCAAAACTAGGGAGACAACATAAGGTCAGTGGTTGCCTGAAGTTGGGGAGGGAGGGATGAATAGTGGAGCACAGGGGATTTTTAGGACAGAGAAACTACTCTGTATGACACTGGAGTGGCGCATACCTATGGTTATGCATTTGTCCAAACCCATAGAATGTATAAGAGCAAGCGTGAGCCCTAATGTAAACTAGGGACTCTGGAGATCGTGACGTGTCAGTGCAGGTTCATCGATTGTAACAAATGTGCCACTGTAGGGGGAGATGTTGGCAGTGGAGGAGGCTGCATGGGGTGGAGGAACAGGGGTCAATGGGAGAGCTCTATGTCTTCCACTCCATTTTGCTGTGAACCTAAAACTTCCCTAAAAAATAAAGCCCATTATAATATTTTTAAAAAATCAAGCCTGGCAGGAGAACATGGTTTGGAGGCAGGGAACCTAAGGCCATTTCACACCAACTTCCTAGAACTAAATTGAAAGGAAAACCCTAACTTTCCAAGCCTAAGTAACAAAAGGACCAGAGGCTACTCCTTTTGCAAACCTCCACTTTTCTTTTCTTTTTTTTTTTTTGGAGACAGGGTCTCACTCTGTCACCCAGGCTGGAGTGTGGAGTACAGTGGCATGATCTTGGTTCACTGCGACCTCCGCCTCCCAAGTCAAAGTGATTCTCCTGCCTCAGCCTCCCGAGTAGCTGGGACCACAGGCACATGCCACCACCACGCCCAACTAATTTTTTTGTATTTTTGGTAGAGATGGGGTTTTGCCATTGTGGCCAGGCTGGTCCTGAACTTCTGACCTCCAGTGATCCGCTCTCGTCAGTTTCCCAAAGTGCTGGGATTACAGGCGTGAGTCACTGCACCTGGCCCAAACCCACACCTTTTCTTCATGGCAGATGGGAAATTGGCTGTCGGCAACCAATCAGACTGATTGCTGGCTGAGTCTTCATTTGCATAGGAGTATAACTTTATAACTTTAGCCTCTGATTGGTCACTTTCTACAGCCAATCAGATGTTTGCACAGGAGTATGACCTTTGTAACTTCACTTCAGCCTCTGATTGACCGCTTTCCACAACCAACTGTGGGCCACGACTTCATTTACATGAGGCGACTACCAAGTGGCCAATGGGAAACCTGTAGTGGGTATTTGAACCTGCGAAGATTCTGTATCTGGGCTCTTGAGCCCCTGCTCCAGCTGCTTCCACCCTGTGGAGCGTACTTCCGTTTTCAGTAAATCTCCGCTTTTGCTCTTTCGTTGCTTTATTCTTTCTTTGCTTTGCTGGGCATTTTGTCCAATTCTTTGTTCAAAACACCAAGAACCTGGACAACTTGCCGTCAAACCCTCTACCGGTGACAGAAGTGCGTGGATGATGATGATGATGATGATGATTATTTGGAGACAGAGTCTCGTTCTGTTGCCCAGGCTGGAATACAGTGGCATGATCTAGGCTCACTTCAACCTCTACCTCCCGGGTTCAAGCAATTCTTGTGCCCCAGCCTCCCAAGTAGCTGGGATTACAGGCGTGTGCCACCACACCTGGCTAATTTTTCTATTTTTAGTAGGGATGGGGTTTCACCATGTTGGCCAGGCTGATCTCAAACTCCTGGCCTCAAGACATCCGCCGGTGTGTGCATGTATGTGGGTGCATGTGTGTGTAAACTCCCCCCGGCCCCAGCTGGACCCATCTTTCAAGACCAACATCCTCCAGCAAAGCCCCCTCCTGGCCTCGCCTGTGCTCTTCAGACCTCGCTCAGCGGAGCAGAGCCCTGGCTCCGGGCAGGCTAAGGGGTGGGCAACTTCCTTTCAGCATCTCCGGGAGGTATGTACCATGTCCTCCTACTTCACTTCGGAGGTGTTTCCTGAACTTTTCAGAACCATCTCAGGCACCCCAGCAGCAATTGCAGCAGTCAGCTGCCTTATCTCCAAATACTGCTGCCAGCTGCCTTCTCTAGTGTTGGCAAAAAGGACAGATCACCCTGTTCCCCTTTGTACTCATGTCTGTGTGGGGGAGGCTGGTGTGAGTGAGCCAGTGAGAGAAGATGCTGCTGTTTAGCTGGTGGGGGCATTTCAAGGTCAGCTCGGCAGCCTTCGCACTCAAGGCAGATGAGCAGATGAGCTCGATGGCCATGAGATGGGGGCCCTCCCTAGCAGGCAGCAGTGTCTCACCCAGTTCAGGGAAACAGCAAATGCCTATGTAGTGTTCGGTAATGTGACGCACGCATTGTTTCATGTAACTGACAAAAATCCTTGAGGGAGGCTGGGCGCTGTGGCTCATGCCTGTAATCCCAGCACTTTGGAAGGCCAAGGCGGACGGATCACCTAAGGTCAGGTGTTCGAGACCAGCCTGGCCAACATGGTGAAACCTCGTCTCTACTAAAAATACAAAAATTAGCCGGGCATAGTGGTGCACGCTTGTAGTCCCAGCTACTCGGGAGGCCGAGGCAGGAGAATCACTTGAACCCAAGAGGTGGAGGTTGCAGTGAGCCGAGATCTCACCACTACTCCAGCCTAGGTGACAGAGCAAGACTCTGTCTCAATAATAATCATCATCATCATCATCATCATCATTATCCTCCTCCTCCTCGAGGGAGGCACTGTTATTATCCCCATCTAGGGGTGAACAAACTAAGGCACAGAAGCATTATGTAACTGGCCCAAAATTACACAGCCGGAACTTAGTGGCAGATGTTCTCTGGCGCCACAGTCCAAGCTCATAGGTACTGTGTGAAAGAAAGCACATTTTGCTAACTTCTTGCTACAAAATATCCAAGTAGTTACTGCCAAATGGATCCTGAGCTCATAAAACAATGCAAAGTGTATACATTGTATAGCGTGTAGGATTTAGAGTCAGAAGAGCTGGATTTGAATCTTGGTTCTCCCACTCAGTGGCTGGAAGACCTGGAAAACCTCCATATCCTCATCTGTAATGAAGGAGAAATGGTATTTTCTTCACAGGATTACAGCGACCGGCAAGTGAGATAAAATTCTTTGAAACACTTGGGAATGATGCAATGACAATGTTTAAAATCAAGATTAAATTTCAACATAAAAATAAATTAAGGAGCACTCAGAAGTGGCCTTGATTTGGCCCTCTAGAAAGACCACAGCAGATGTAGGCCGGGCGCGGTGGCTCACACCTGTAATCCCAGCACTTTGGGAGGCTGAGACGGGCGGATCATGAGGTCAGGAGATCGAGACCATCCTGACCAACACGGTGAAACCCCATCTCTACTAAAAATACAAAAATGAGCCAGGCGCGGTGGCGGGCGCCTGTAGTCCCAGTTACATGGGAGGCTGAGGCAGGAGAATGGCGTGAACCTGGGAGGCGGAGCTTGCAGTGAGCACTCCAACCTGGGTGACAGAGTGAGACTCCGTCTCAAAAAAAAAAAAGAAAGACCACAGCAGATGGATTAGGGGAGAAACCCCAGGCCAGGAAAGGCAGGGGCATCTGAGAAGCTTCAAGGGGTTTTTGCACAAGACAGATGATGGAATCAGCGCTCCTGCTCGGGACAGTGAAGAGACACTGTCCTCAGGAGTGGGACCCAAGGCTGACCTGGAGGCAGCTGGCCGGCGGGAAGGACAGAACAGGGCTGGAGGCCAGCGTGCCAGCTGAGTCCCTCCTCCCCAGGCTCAACTTCCTCCCACCAGAGGCCCCTGTGACAGGGAGCACAGACGGTCAGAGAGTTCCAGGTGGGCCAGGGAACGGAATTCAGACCGAGAGCTGGATGGAAGCAGGCTGTTGGGTGCCCACCCAGGGGACTGCAGGGAGGTGGGTGCCGAGGGAGCACAGAGCCTAGAAACTGGCAAGGGAGCAAGCAGGGATGGCCTGAGCTGGGAATGGTTTGCCAGAAGATTCACTGGGCAGAGCTGGCAACACTCTCCACCCCTTAGTTACCTGTGAGGGAGCCAAGGAGTCGTCCTCCAAGGAGGTGGTCAGCCAATTTCAGAGTCACCTCTTCTTCTCAGGCCTCCTTCCCTTTCCCTTCCCCACCCTCAACATTCACTAAACACCTGCAGAGGTTTATGGAGACCAGGTGCTAGGAAGGCCCCACATCTGTCCCCACCTGGCCAGCTCATGTGGTCCTTCCTTTCCTCCCCTCCCTCCCTCCCCTGGCTCCCTCATTTCCTTCCTTCCTTCCCCTCTCTTTCCTTCCCTCCCTCCCTCCCCGGCTCCCTCATTTCCTTCCTTCCTTCCCCTCCC
>NW_012102521.1:73993-80273 GCF_000951045.1 Mandrillus leucophaeus | reverse complement strand
TCCCCGGCTCCCTCATTTCCTTCCTTCCTTCCCCTTCCCTTCCTTCCCTCTCTCCCTCCCTCCCTCCCCTGGCTCCCTCATTTCCTTCCTTCCTTCCCTTTCCCTTCCTTCCCTCTCTCCCTTCCTCCCTTCCTTAGTGGTTACTTATTGAGTGTCAGGCACTGTTCTAAGTGCTTGGGGCACATATATAGATCCCTGCCCTCCTGGAACTTACACTTCACTAGGAGCAAGACAATAAACAACAAATATAATAAGTATGTGAATAAAATGCTTTATTAGAAAGCAATATATGTTAAGGGAAAGAGAAAAAGTAGAACAGAGTGTCCTGGGTAGGGTGTACAGAGGGCAAGCCCAGAAACTGGGATTCCAGGGCCAGCTGTGGGTCTGGAAAGTGATCCTAGGAAACGAGATGAGGAGGGAAGGAGAGAGTACAGGGGGCACACCTGAACCAGGTACCCCTGTGCCCGCCTGGGCTCAGTGGCCCCTGGGCAGCTGTGTGGAATGTGCATCCAAGCTGGCCTGTCACAGGAGGGAGCCAGGGACCCCACCAGTTCCACAGTCTTTGTGAGAACTGTTCCTGTGCAACAGCCAGGATACTGGAGTGGCCTCCCACAGTCTCAGGGGCTACCAGATGGGTGGGGTGGTAACAGCCTGGGGCAGTGGTTCTCAAAGTGTGGTCCCTGGACCAGCAGCATCAGCATCACAGGGGAATTTGTTACAAATGCGAATTCTTGGGCCCATCCCAGACCTACTGGATCGGACGCCCTGGGGATGGACCCAGCCTTCCGGGAGATTCTCAGGTGCTGAAGGTGGAGAGGCATGGGCTTTAGGGATGTGGCTAGGCACAGCTAACGTCTGCACAGGGTTTGGGGAATTGGGAGTGAGTGGGGTAGTGTAGGGGTGATGTCTTAGTTCCGGCTGCTATAACAAAGTATCATTAACTGGGTGCTTGTCAACAACAAAAATGTATTTCTCACTGTTCTGGAGACTGGAAAGTCTGAGGTCAGGGCAGCAGCAGGTGCAGGGTCTAAGGATGGCCTGCTTTCTGCTTCATAGACAGTACCTTCTCTTCCTTTTTTTTTTTTGAGATTGAGTCTTGCTCTGTCGCTGGGCTGGAGTGCAGTGGCATGACCTTGGCTCACTGCAACCTTCACTTCCGGGTTCAAGTGATTCTCCTGCCTCAGCCTCCTGAGTAGCTGAGATTACAGGTGCTTACCACGTCCCACTAATTTTTGTGTTTTTAGTAGAGACGGGGTTCGTCATGTTGGTTAGGATGGTCTTGAACTCCTGACTTCAGGTGATCCGCCCGCCTCAGCCTCCCAAAGTGCTGGGATTACAGGCCTGAGCCATCACGCCCGGTCGACAGCACCTTTCGACAGTGTCCACACACACCAGAAGGGGTGAGGGGTCTCTCTAAAGCCTCTTTTATAAGGGCAGCAATCCCATTCATGGGGCTCCACTTGTTATGGACTGAATGTGCTCTCTCCAAATTCATGCGTTGAGATCCTAACCCTCAAGGTGGTGGTATTTGGAAATACATTTGCACTATCGGAGCAGGCCGTGAGGGATAGAGCAAGGGTCAGCAGATCCACCTAGAATGGAAGAGAGGGACCTGGGAGAGCCACAGCCCAGACCACAGGGGCTGTGGAGAACATGGCAGTCTGGCTTGCTGGGAGCAGAGTTGGGGCACTGTAGGCAAGGCCACCAGGTGTGGCTGTTACATGACAGCCATTGATGGTGCTATGGAAGGACCTTCAGTGGGGTAGTGACATATGTATTTTGGGGTCCTGTTAAAATGCAGTTGTTCTTACAAACCAGGAAGGCTTGGTTGGGCACCGTGGCTCATGCCTGTAATTCCAGCACTTTGGGAGGCCGAGGCGGGCGGATCATGGGGTCAGGAGATTGAGACCACCCTGGCTAACACGGTGAAACCCCATCTCTACAAAAAATACAAAAAAAATTAGCCGGGCGTAGTAGTGGGCGCCTGTAGTCCCAGCTGCTGGGGAGGCTGAGGCAGGAGAATGGCGTGAACCTGGAAGGTGGAGCTTGCAGTGAGCCGAGATCACGCCACTGCACTCCAGCCTGGGTGACAGAGCAAGACTCTGTCTCCAAAAAAAAAAAAAAAAAAACTTGCAGTGAGCCGAGATCACGCCACTGCACTCCAGCCTGGGTGACAGAGCAAGACTCTGTCTCCAAAAAAAAAAAAAAAAAAAGACAAACCAGGAAGGCTCTGGCTCAGGAATTCACTTGATGTCTCATACTACAGAAACCCCCTACAAAGAAGAAAGGTGTTTGCATAGAAGTTTCCTGCACAGCTGTGCTGGGTGTCCGGCTTTCGTCCTCCCAGATTGATGTTTCATCCTTCACCCTGCTTTCGCTTTCTGGGGGCCACCTCCATGGGCTGCAGCCACAGGTGGAGGTGCCCCTGTGGGAGGTCAGAGGCAGGAGAGGGAGCAATGTGGGAATGGATCCCTTCCCTCTTTGGGCCTGCCTCTGACCAATGCCACTGCCCTCCAGGCTGGTCTCCTCTGGACTTTCCTCTTTGCTGGAGACCTCCCCTTTCTCTTCCTTCCAGCCCTGAGGGTGGAAAGAGTCCCCCGATGCTGGTCCCAGAGTCCTGCCCTCCCCCAGTAGTCCCCCCCCTTCTGTAAGCATCCCCCTTTGTAAATCGCCCTCCTGGAATTTCCCTAATTTGCGGAAGCCATCTGTTTCCCCATAGGACCCTGACTGACAGCGTTGTGAGTAATGGCGGGAACTGAAGCAGCCACGAGGCAGAAAGCTGGGGACAAGCAGAGGGTTTAGTGGAAGAATGTCAGGGAAAACCCGAGATAAAGGCAGGAGTGAGTGGGCGCTTCGGGTAGGATGCCTGGTGAAGAAGAAAAGACATAGGATGCTTGGTGAAGAAAGAAAGAAGGAAGACTAAAGTGTGTGGTCTGACACGACCTCCAGAGGGAAAGCTCGCTGTGTGCAGGGACCGAGACTCCTACCCTCCTTCCGGCCTAACACGGAGGACGCAAGAAAGGTCAGGAATGAATGAATGAATGAATGAAGTGTCTTGGCCCAGCACCCTTTTCTTCCTCACAGGGGCCCCAGACAGATTCCAGGAGGAGGGGAGAAAGAGGGGTTTAGACCCTAAAAGACCAGTACTGTGTGTGTAGGACACCCAGCCAACCCTGCCAAGGCAGAGGGCGGGACTTGTGGAGCTGGGAGTGTTTGGAGGCAGCGGCCACCAGGCGGAGGCCATAGACTTGGCTCCGGGTTCCAGCCATAGGCTGGGTAGCTCTGTGGCCCTGGGCAAGTGGCAAAGCCTCCCTGGGCTTCAGAGAACACCTGCCCGTATCTGAGTCCTTGCAGGAAGACGAGGCTGCAGTCGGCTGAACACTTGCTGAGTTCTGGGCATGGCAACCCCTACCCTTGGACAGTGACCCCATGACAGAGGCCTGTCGCATGAATGAAAACAGGTGGGTTGGCTCCAGAGACCCCCTCCCCGAGTTCCAAGACTCCTGGGTGGGAACTCCTGGCAGGGATACTCTTTTCTGCGGCCTGGGTGGATGTCGCTGGGTTTCCAGCTGTATTTTCTTTGGTGGAGGCAGCAGTGGAGTCTGCCCTCCATGCACATTTATTAGGCATCTACTGTGTACTGGGGATCCAGCGCGGGACACAAGTGCAGCCTCACAGGCCACAGGGGCCACTCGCGGCCAAACGAAAGACGAAAAACAAGCAGATCGCTGGGTGTTTTCCCACCAACTTATTTTCTAACCTGGATAACAAAAAATATTACTTAATGCCCCAGAGGAGCAAATGGAACCGCGACTGGTTCACAGCCAACATGAGCGAAAACAGGTTTCCCCAGGCAGCTGTGGGGGCGGGACAGGAGCTGCACGTCCCATTGTCCCAGAGTCCCCACCCCCACACTGGGGAGGCGCTGCCAGCGGGGCCTAGGGTGGGGTGGGAGTTGGCCTGGGGCGGGGGATGGTGAGGGCAGGAGGCTGGAGAGCCACAGACCCAAGCGCTCTGGGGTTTAACTACCCTTGACTATCAGGACAGAGGGGAGGCCCGAGGGGTCCCAGTGGGGAGTGGTTGGGTTGGATTTCCCAGTGGGAGGGAGGCTAACTTGGAGTAGAGGTGAGGGCAGCTCAGGTTGGGGTGGGGCAGGAGAAGAAACGAGGTGTGTGTGTTGTGGAAGGACTGACAGGGTGGGGGGCACGGGTAACACCTGGCATTTGGCTGCAGTGCCAGATAGATCCTAGGGTGGGCGGTAGGCCCAGACTGGACAGGAAGGGGAGTCATGAAATGTGGCCTTCTTGGGGACAGTGTGGCCAAGCTGACGTCAGCACAGAGCCTACGGCACCCTCTCGTAGGCCTGGATAAGGCATTGTGGGCACCAGGTCACAGGCCCCGCACAGCACCCCCAAGGCCTGCGGCCATCCTGAGTCTTTCCTTTCCTCCTCCCAACTCCCACCCTTCAAATTTTACCCCAGATAAAAGCCTGTCCCCACATCCACTTCCTCTACCTTCCTAATCCTAAGGGACCGCCCTCCTCCACTTCTGCGGAAGGCCAGCAGCTTCCAGCGGAAGCTTAAGACTGTAAATCAGCTGTCAGAGTTTCCCCTGGAAACACCAGAGGGAAGGCCCCCTGCCCTCAGGGCCAACAAAATCCAGACTCGCCACAGCCCGCAAACTGAAGCCTGACCCTACCTCCCTCGGCAGCCTCCAGCACTTTCCCATACCTGCTCCTCCCCCTCCCTGCTCCTTGCAGCCCACAACTCAAATTCACCTTTTCCTGGCAGACGCAGCTGTCTCTGTCACATTATCTAGCTTTATTATTATTGTTATTATTATTTTGAGACAGGGTCTCCCTCTTTTGCCCAGGCTGGAGTGTGGTGGTGCGATCTCAGCTCACTGCAGCCTCAGATCCCTGGGCTCAAGTGATCCTCCCACCTCAGCCTCCGAAGTAGCTGGGACCACAGGAGCACCACCACGTCTGACTACGTTTTGTATTTTTGCTGTAGAGACAGGCTCTCCTTATGTTTCCCAGGCTGGTCTTTAACTCCTGGCCTCAAGTGATCCTCCCGCTCCAGGCTCCCAAATAGATGCGATTACAGACGTGAGCCGCCGCACCCGGCCTTGGCCTTATTGTTAAAAATACACTTACCAGTGTTTGTGTTCTTGTCTATCATCTTCTCCCCTGGCTGGAATACAAACTCTGTGAGGACAGGGACCTCACTGTTTTGCTCAAGGCTGTGTCACCAGGGCCTGGACCCAGGTGGGTACATGGAAGAAACCAGAGGATACCAGTTAATGGAGCCTGCTGGCCCCTGGGGCGACAGGTACATGGAGAGCTCTGAGGTGGCAGATTGTGATGGGTGACCCAGGTCTGGGCAGTCTGGAGGAATATGGTGAGATGCGTCATCCCTGGGAGATCTGGGGAAACCCTGCAGAAGGCTTTGATTTTCAATAGGAACAGGCAGCACTTCTTTCCGAGGAACACGCAGAGTGCTTTCTTGTACACAGGGAGGTGGGTGGACAAGGGCCTGGAGGTAGGGTCTTCAGAGAGGGAATCAGGTGAAATGAAGTCCTATGGCTGGGCCCTAATGCAATGTGACTATGACCTATGAAAAGAGAGACACCAGGCAGGTGGACACACAGCAAAAGATCATGTGAGGAGCCCACAAGAGGGTGGTCATCTGCCAGCCAAGGCAAAAGGTCTTGGAAGAGCCCAGCCCTGCAGCACCTTGAGCTTGGACTTCCAGAAAAGCACCACGAACTGTGAGAAAATAAATTTTTGTTTTTCTAAGCCACCTAGTCTGTGGTATTTTGTTATGTCGGGCCTAGCAAACCAATACAGGTCTTAGCAGTGTTTTCTGTTGTTGTTGCTACTGTTGTTTTACTTGTTTTATTTTGTTTTTGAGACAAGGTCTCACTCTGTTGCCCAGGTGGGAATACAGTGGCGTTATCTGTATTCCCTGCAGCCTTCCCTGCAGCCTTGATCCCCCCAGGCTCAAGCAGATCCTCTCACCTCAGCCTCCCGAGAAGCTGGGACCACGGGTGACTGCCACTATGCCCAGCTAATTTTTAAAAGTTTTGTAGAGGCCAGGTGATGGTGGCTCATGCCTGTAATCCCAGCACTTTGGAAGGCTGAGGTGGGTGGATCACCTGAGGTCCGGAGTTTCAGACCAGCCTGGCCAACATGGTGAAACCCGTCTCTACTAAAAATACAAAAATTAGCTGGGTGTGGTGGCTCATGCCTATAATGCCAGCTACTCGGGAGTGTTTTTTT
>NW_012102521.1:72648-73648 GCF_000951045.1 Mandrillus leucophaeus | reverse complement strand
GGATGGTCTCGATCTCCTGACCTCGTGATCCACCCGCCTCGGCCTCCCAAAGTGCTGGGATTACAGGCTTGAGCCACCGCGCCCGGCCATACTCGGGAGTTTAAGGCAGGAGAATCACTTGAGCCCAAGAGGTGGAGGCTGCAGTGAGCCAAGATCGCGCCACGGCATTCCAGCCTTGGTGACAAGAGTGAAACTCTGTCTCAAAACAAAACAAAACAAAACAAACAAACACAAAATTTTTTTGTAGAGATGGGGTCTCACCAAGTTGCCGAAGTTGGTCTCAAACTTTCGGGCTCAAGCGGTCCTCCCACCTCAACCTCCCAAGTAGCTGGGACCACAGGCACACGCCACCACACCTGGCTGATTTTTGTATTTTTTTGTAGAGATGGGATTTTTGCCGTGTTGCCCAGACCGGTCTCCAACTCCTGAGCTCAAGCAAGGCACCTGCCCTAGCCTCTGAAAGTACTCGGATTATAGGCACGAGGCACCACACCCAGTCAAGTTTTAAAAAATGTTACTGTAATTTAGTAATACTGTCACCTGATTAAAAAATCAAACATGAAATGCAACAGCAGCCGAGAGATGAAGGTCAGTGTCAATGGCACTGTCATGCTGATCATATGTGTCCTTGATACAATCGATGAAAATGGTTGCGTACCTCTGCAGTCTTCCTCCCCCAAACTCACAACCTCAATGTAATCATGAGAAAACTATCACATACATTTCAACTGAAGGACAGTCTACAAAATACCTGAGAAGCACTCAAAACTATCAAAGCTATAAAAAACAAGGAAAGCGGTGGCTCATGCCTGTAATCCCAGCACTTTGGGAGGCCGAGACGGGCAGATCACGAGGTCAGGAGTTCAAGACCAGCCTGGCTAAGATAGTGAAACCCTGTCTCTACTAAAAATACAAAAAAATTAGCTGGGTGTGGTGGCACGCGCCTGTAATCCCAGCTACTCTGGAGGCTGAGGCAGAGAACTGCTTAAAAACCTGGAGG
>NW_012102521.1:67751-72358 GCF_000951045.1 Mandrillus leucophaeus | reverse complement strand
TGAGGTCGGAAATTTGAGACCAGCTTGACCAACATGGAGAAACCCTGTCCCTACTAAAAATGTAAAACTTAGCCAGGCATGGTGGTGCATGGCTGTAATCCCAGCTACTGGGGAGGCTGAGGCAGGAGAATCACTTGAACTCAGGACTTCAAGGAGGCAGAGGTTGAGGTGAGCCGAGATGGCGCCATTGCACTCCAGTCTGGGCAGTGAGAGCAGGGGGTGGGCGGGGGGAAGAAAAAACCAAGGAAAGCCGAGAAACCGTCACAGCCAAGAGGAGTCTAAGGAGACACAATGACTAAATGCCACGTGATGTCCTGAAACAAAGGACACTGGCTAAAAACTAAGGAAATCTGGGAAAAGTATGGACCTGAGTTGATACTAACATATAGATACTGGTTCATTTGTTGTAACAGATATACTGTACTGATGTAAGATGTTAAAAAATGTAGAAAACTGGAAAGGGGTATCTGGGAACTCTGTATTTCAAACTCTTTGCAATTTTTCTATAAAACTGTTCTAAAAATAAAGTTTATTTTTCAAAAACTAATAGTGAAAAGCCTCACTCTGATTTCTGCCCCTTATCTACCTAGTTTCCATTCCCACGTGCAGTCATTACTTTATTAGTGTTCCCTGGATTCTTCCAGAATTTATTTATGCCAATATGAATATATACTAATCTCCTCCCTAAAGGGACATTTTATCTGTTTTAAGAGTATTTAATCATTTTTAAATTTTTAAAAAAATTAAAATAGAGAGGGGTGTCTTGCTACGTTGCCCAGGTTGGTCTCAAACTCCTGGGCTCAAGCAATCCTCCTGTCTTGGCCTCCCAAAATGTTGTGATTACAGGCGTTAGCCACCATGCCCAGCCTTTATTTATTTATTTTTTTTTGAGATGGAGTCTCGCTGTGTCGCCCAGGCTGGAGTGCAGTGGCGTGATCTGGGCTCACTGCAAGCTCCGCCTCCTGGGTTCACGCCATTCTCCTGCCTCAGCCTCCCGAGTAGCTGGGACTACAGGCGCCCGCCACCTCACCTGGCTAGTTTTTTGTATTTTTTTTAGTAGAGACGGGGTTTCACCGTGTTAGCCAGGATGGTCTCGATCTCCTGACCTTGTGATCTGCCCGTCTCGGCCTCCCAAAGTGCTGGGATTACAGGCTTGAGCCACCGCGCCCGGCTATTTTTTTATTTTGAGATAGAGTCTTGCTGTCACCAAGGCTGGGGTGCAGTGGGGCAAACTCAACTCACTGCAACCTCTGCCTCCAGGTTCAGGAGATTCTCCTGCCTCAGCTTCCCGAGAAGCTGGAATTACAGGCGCCCACCACCATGCTCAGCTAATTTCTTTTTGTTTTTTTTTTTTTTTGAGACAGGGTCTCACTCCATTGCCCAGACTGGAGTGCAGTGGCATGATATCAGCTCACTGAAACCTCTGCCTCCTGGGTTCAAGAAATTCTCCTGCCTCAGCCTCCCAAGTAGCTGGGATTATAGGCATATGCCACCATGCCTGGCTAATTTTGTATTTTAGTAGAGACTGATTGGCCAGGTTTGTCTCGAACTCCTGACCTCATGCAATCTGCCTGCCTCAGCCTCAGTGATTAGTGCTGGGATTACAGGTGTGAGCCACCACGCCTGGCCTAATTTTTATATTTTTAGTAGAGACAGGGTTTCAGCACATTGGCTAGGCTGATCTCAAACTCCTGACCTCAGGTGATCTGCCTGCCTTGGCCTCCCAAAGTGCTGGGATCACAGGCTTGAGCCACTGTGCCCAGCCATGCCCAGCCTTTAATCTACAGCCTGTAATCTTTTTTTTTTCTGAGGCAAGGTCTCTCTATGTTGCCCAGGCTGGAGTGCAGTGGCGTGATCTCGGCTCACTGCAGCTACCATCTCCCCGGCTCAAGTGAACCTGTTGCCTTAGCCTCCTGAGGAGCTGGGACTACAAGTGAGCACCACCATGCCTCGCTTATTTTTATTTGTTTATTTATTTTTTGAGATGAAGTCTTGCTCTGTCTCCCAGGCTGGAGTGCAGTGCCGCAATCTTGGCTCACTGCAACCTCTGCCCCCCCGGGTTAAGCAATTCTACAGTCTCAGCCTCCCGAGTAGCTGGGATTACAGGCGCATGCCACCACGCCCAGTTAATTTTGTCTTTTAGTAGAGACGGGGTTTCACCGTGTTGGCCAGGTTGGTCTCGAACTCTTGACCTCAATTGATCCACCCGCCTTGGCCTCCCAAAGTGCTGGGATTACAAGCATGAGCCACCATGCCCAGCCTCTTTAATCATTTTATTTGTTTGTTTTTTGAGATGGAGTCTCACTGTGTTGTTGGGCTGGAGTGCAGTGGCACAATCTCGGCTCACTGCAACCTCTGCCTGCCGGGTTCAAGTGATTCTCCTGCCTCAGCCTCCCAAGTAGCTAGGACTACAGTCGCTTGCCACCAGGCCCGGCTAATTTTTGTACGTTTAGTAGAGACAGGGTTTCACCATATTGGCCAGGATGGTCTTGATCTCTTGACCTCGTGATCCACTTGCCTCAGCCTCCCAAAGTGCTGGGATTACAGGTGTGAGCCACTGCACCCCGCCCCTTTAATTATTTTTAACATAAAATATTTCAAACATAGAGTATAAAATACAATGCAGCCCAACACACCCACCATCCAGGTTCAAATGTTATCAATAACTTGCCACATATGTTTCAGCTATTCCTAACTGCTTGGCTCTCTTTCCCCTTGGCTGAATTGTTTTTAAACGAACTGCAGACCCCTTACATATGCTAGGATGCATCTCTAAAAAATATGGACATCTTCTTCCATAACCCTAATGCCTATATCCCATCATTAGTGGTGATTCCTTTTTTTTTTTTTTAGAGATGGGGGAGCTCACTGTGTTGACCAGGCTGGTCTCGAACTCCTGGTCTCAAGCAATCCTCCCATCTTGGCCTCCCAAAGTGGTAGAATTACAGGTGTGAGTCACTGCACCCCACCATTAATGGCGATTCCTGATGGGCCTCTCATGAACTTTGTTCTGGGTAATGGGGAGACACAGAAAGGCTTTACAGGGTTGGGCCCTGTGTGCTCCAGGAAGATGGAGGGCAGGGGGGACTTGTGGGGAATGGTGGGGGCGTGGAGACTAGAGCAGTGGGCTTATAATGAATGAGCTTGGTCCAATGGGAGGTGACGGGCCGATGCCTGGAGGTGGCAGGCTGGGTGGAGAGGAGGACAGGGACCAGTGGGAAGGACTTGAGGGGGAGCTGACCAGGCTGCCTCAAATGGACCCCTGCCTGGAGGATATAGGAGGCTTTGGTGTGAGGCAGGGTAGCTGCCACTGTCTGTACCCACAGGTCCTGCAGGCAAGAGGGGGGGCCTTGTGCCAATGCTCCCCTTCCTGGGAGAGCAGGCTCATTTGGATCACCTTACCCTGGGGGGCACCTCTCTGAAGAGCCTTGGCAAAACCTGTCCTTTGTTAGGTTTCGTGGGCCAGATGTACCCCTTCGTGACTCAGGGATATCAGCTGTCAAAGCTGGGGAAACCAACGCCCAGAGAAGGGGTGCAAGTTGCCTAAGGCCCCACAGGAGGTCAGAAGTAGAGCAGCTAGAATTAGAACTTAGGTATGTCTGTGACTTTCAGCCTAGGATCACTCATTATCTAGAGCTTCCTCTTCTCTCCAAACCCTGCTCCCAGAAGAGGGGTGTCATTAGCCATTCATGCCCAGGTGTGGATAAGTTTAAAAATCCCAGGGACGTCTGTACACTAAGCCTCCTTGCTAATCACGGCCCAACTACAGAATGCTATTTATGGAACAGCTACCACGTGCCACAAATTGTGCTGGGAGCTTTCCATCCCTCGCATCCGAAAAAGCCCCCCCACACGAGGCAGGCACTATTATCTCTACACTCTCTCATCACAGAGACAACCACACTACGATGCAGAGAAGATGCGGTTTGTTAAGGATCCCAGGCGAGGGTGTGGTGGAGGCGGTGCCGCACCAAGTCTGTCTAACTGGAAAGTCCACACTCTCAAATACGAGCCCCCGTGGCCTCTGAGGGACAGGGGTGGCTCCCCAGGAATGGGCTGGTGGGAGCTCCCTGGCATCCTCCCTTCCTCTGCCCCGACTCTGCAGCAACCAGAAGCCTCTCCGAGCACCAGACAGGCTCCAGACTGACCCTGACCTCGCGGCGGCCTTCTCCACGGGGCCGGCGCTTCCCAGGGCGGCTTACGCCTTCCATGTCTGGGGCCAACCGCAGACCTTGCCTTCTGATGCCGGTGGGAGTTCGGTGCTGCCGCCGGGAGCACCTCAGTCCCCCTGTCGGCTCTCCACCGCGGTCCAGGCGAATGGCACCATGTGGGGGGCCCCGAGCGGGTGCCTGCCCCCCTGGCAGCCTTTGCTGAGGGTCTGCTCAGGGCCCTGCCCAGGGCTCTGTCACTACGGCGCTCAGGACCGAGGGGGCGGCGCCTCTGGATACGGGGCTGCAGGGAGAGACCTGGACCCTGGAGATGGGGACCGGACCCTGCCCGGGGACGCTGGAGCTGGACCTCGAGGGATGCTGGCGCAGGTGGGCACAGGTGGCACAGGCTTCTAGGCGGCAGCTCGTTCGGGCAAAGGCCAAGGCTCGGGAGCCGGT
>NW_012102521.1:62863-66596 GCF_000951045.1 Mandrillus leucophaeus | reverse complement strand
CCATGGGGAGAAGCAGATGCATTTGGGGCTGGTCATCCCTTCGGTCCTCCGGCGCGCGGTCGGAAGCTGGGGCACAGGTCTCGTGGGTGGCGCAGCTGTGACCCGCCTGAAACGAACGTCCTGGGGTCGCACTGGGAGTCGACGGGGTGGGCACCCACGCCCGGAGTTCCCACACTCGGCACCCGCATTCCCGTAGCCTTCGCGGTTGTACTGAGGAAGGTGTCGAGTGCACGGATTTTGAGAGCCATCTTAGGAATTCCCTTTTCCCGTATCTGCAATATTGGTTCGTTTTGCTTTAACTGGTTTGTTCTCCGTGTTCTGAAGGTTGAACGAGGTTCGTTTGTAGTGGTGGTGCCTTTGTCCTGCCCTTAAGGATGCTTTCGCCTAGAAAGACATTGGCCATTAGATTTGCCGTCGTCCTACGGACCCTTCCCTTTACCTATAATCTAAATAGGAGGGGATGCTGAATTCTGATGTTTAAAAATTGGCTTTTTGGGAGGTAAGCATCATGACTTATGAAAAAATGTGGGACTGGTCGTACCCAGCTGGAGAGGTATTGGTTTTCTGAGCGCCTATATAGTGAGTAAAATTCTCAAACACATTTATAGTAAAATAACACAGTCATTTTTTTAACCTACAATACTACATTGAAAATCACATTTCACAGGAAAGTGCAGTTTCTCTGCATTCTCTACTTGAATTGAATATTGCCATTCTGCTGTGCTGCACCCAAGAACATTTAGATTAGATCCCCCCTCTCCCTCTTTGATTTCCTTTCTCTTGATAATCTCTTCTCCCCGTTTTTAGAGGATTCCAGCATGTTTTGTAGCCGGCTTTCAGTGTTTTCCAAGTCTTAAGGTTTGATCTACTTGATCCTTAGGTCTTTCTTTAGCATCAGGCTTGTTGGGTTTCTAAACATTTGGTTTTAAATGAATAATTGTCTTGTAAGGGAAAGAGAATTAGATGAGCATCAGAAGATCTGGGGTGAAACACTGGTTCTTCCACTTTTTAGCTGTGTGACCTTGAACAAGTCAAGGTCTTTGAGCCTGGAATTACCTCTAAAGTAGGGACAAAAATATACCAATATCTGAGCGCTGTCCTGAGGATCAAATAGGATGATGTTTCCAAAAGTGATTGTTGAACAGAATGTTATACAAATATTTATTATTCTTAATATGGGTTTGAATTTTCAATTTCTAATTTTAATCGCTATAAGATAAGGCATTTGGAAACTTCCCTCCCTAATTCTCACTGGCTAGATTTTGATGAAAGGCATTATGGTGTTTCATAATTTTGAAAGCAATTTTAGTTAAATCCTGTAATAGTTGATTGATGCGTTCATACTATGGTGGCATTGAAGGATATCTAGAAATATTTTGGCTGGCTTCATCATTGTATAATGTTTAATTATAAATATTCTGCTAAGAAACTTGGCTTACATTTTCCATATGATTCATTCAGGCATTTTACCTCTATTCCACATGATTAGAGTTTTGAGTTCCTACCTTAACAGGTTTCCTTTTTAAGAAGTTTGTTTAGCTGGGAATTGGGACATTTCTTCAAATTTCTCAAAACAATAAAATACTGTTTTTTTAAATAACAGTTCTATTATCTGTTTAAAATACTGCTTTTGTTTAAAAATGCCTTTTAGAAACAGATGGCATTGCTCTTAGACTCTCTTTTATGGCTTTTACTTTTGTATTTCCTTCTTGATCCCTAAAAATACTACTTGTGGGACTGAGTCCTTCCTCTATTAACACAATTGGAGTTGGTTGTAAATTTAGTAGGCGTTTTCAGAAATGCCATTCTTACTTGGTAATATGTAAACTATGTATCCAAAAATGTAAATAAGATTTTTCTCGATTTATTGTATATTTGGTATTCATCATGATGATGATGATGAATCAAAGGAACGTTGGATCATATTTTGCAGTTTGTGTAGAGCAGCACTGTCCAATAAAAATGTAAAGCAAGCCACAAATGCAATTTTAAATTTTGTGGTAACTACATGAAACAAATTGAAAAAGTATTAATTTTAACAGTATCCTTTTAGTAACTCAGTATATCCAAAATGTTATTATTTTAACATATAATCAATAGAAAAAATCACTAATGAGATATTTTCCTTTTTTTCTGCTACTGTTTGAAATCTGGTGTGAATCTGGTGACAGTTTGCATTTTACAGCACACCTTAGTTCAGACTAGCACATTTCCAGCACTCAATTGCTACATGTGGTTAGTGGCTACCATATTGGACAACACAGGCTTAGAGTATATTTTATTTTATTTGAAAATTGGCAATTAGTATATAATGTCTGTGGTAACTTTTTTTTTTTCTTTTTTTGAGACAGAGTCTCACTCTGTTGCCCATGCTAGAGTGCAGTGGCACAATCTTGACTCATTGCACCCTCCACCTCCCAGGTTCAAGCAATTCTCCTGCCCCAGCGTCCTTAGTAGCTGGGACTACAGGTGTGTGCTACCACACCTGGCTGGCTAATTTTTGTATTTTTGTAGAGACGGGGTTTTTACCATGTTGGCTGTGCTGGTCTTGAACTCCTGACCTCAAGTGATCTGCCCACTTTGGCCTCCCAAAGTGCTGGGATTACAGGTGTGAGCCACTGCACCTGGCCTGTGGTAACTTTTTTTTCTGAGAGAGAGTCTTGCTCTGTTGCCTAGGCTGGAGTGTAGTGGCCCAATTTTGGCTCACTGCAACCTGCACCTCCCTAGTTCAAGCGATTCTCCTGCCTCAGCCTCCTGAGTAGCTGGGATTACAGGCACCCTCCATCCTGCCCAACTAATTTTTGTATTTTTGTAGAGACAGGATTTCACCATGTTGGGCAGACTGGCCTTGAACTCCTGACCTCAGGTGATCTGCCCTCCTCAGCCTCCCGAAGTGCTCGGATTACAGGTGTGAGCCACCGCGCTTGGCCATGTGGTAACTTTTAATTAATCACATGGTATAGTACAGTGCCCAGTCTCTCAGCTGTTGGGAATAAATGAGAGTGTCTGGCCAAATTCTCATCTGACACAATCAAATCTCTGTAGAAGTCCTCTATTTGCTGTTGTACAAAGTGCCATGACTTTCCACTTTTTTTTTTTCCCCCCTCGATACAGGGTTTCACTCCTGTTGCCCAGGCTGGAGTGCGATGGTATGATCTCAGCTTACTGCAACCTCTGCCTCCTAGGCTCAAGCAATTCTCATGCCACAGCCTCCCGAGTAGCTGGGACCACAGACAAGCCACGGCAAATGGCTAATTTTTTGTATTTTTAGTAGAGATGGGGTTTCACCATGTTGCCCAAGTGGGTCTCGAATTTCTGAGCTCGAGTGATCTGCCTGCCTCAGCCTTCCAAAGTGTTGGGATTACAGGTGTGACCCACCCCTCTGCCCCTGCACCTGGCCTTTCCACCTTTTTTTCTTTTTTTTTTTTGAGACGGAGTCTCACTCTGTCGCCACGCTGGAGTGCAGTGGCACGATCTTGGCTCCCTGCAACCTTCGCCTCCTGGGTTCAAGTGATTCTTCTGCCTCAGCCTACCAAGTAGCTCGGACTACAGGTGCCCACCACCACGCCCAGCTAATTTTTGTATTTTTAGTAGAGATAACGTTTCACCGTGTTGGCCAGGTTTGTCTTGATCTCTTGACCTTCTCATCCGCATGCCTTGGCCTCCCAAAGTGCCGGCATTACAGGTGTGAGCCACTGCGCCCAGCTGGCCTTTCCACTTTTTTTTTTTTTTT
>NW_012102521.1:51420-62643 GCF_000951045.1 Mandrillus leucophaeus | reverse complement strand
GAGTAGCTGGGACTACAGGCGCCCGCCACCACGCCCGGCTAGTTTTTTGTATTTTTAGTAGAGACGGGGTTTCACCATGTTAGCCAGGATGGTCTGGATCTCCTGACCTCGTGATCCACCCGCCTCGGCCTCCCAAAGTGCTGGGATTACAGGCTTGAGCCACCGCGCCTGGCTGGCCTTTCCACTTTTAAACTAAATTATATTTTGGAATTTTCCCTTAAAAATAGTTTTTTTTTTTTTTTTTTTGGTTATCTGTAGTCACTCACCTTTTTATCAATGGATGACATTTTAAAAATGTTTTCCCAGGAAAAAAGGGTACCATTTAAATAATACTTTTCAGTTAGTCCGTAAGATCTGGGCCTGAAAGCATTTAAAAGTTTGATAGAAGTAAGAAGTTTAGTCAAAGTGGAAAGCCCAATGTAGATTATAGAAAGGATGAAAACTGCCTTGATTCAGCATAATTTTTTTTTTTTTTTTGAGACAGTCTCGCTCTATCGCCCAGGCTGGAGTGCAGTGGCAGGATCTCAGCTCACTGCAACCTCTGCCCCCCGGGTTCAAGTGATTCTCGTGCCCCAGCCTCCAGAGTAGCTGGGACTACATATGCACACCACCATGCCTGGTTAATTTATTGTAATTTTTGGTAGAGACACGGTTTTGCCATGTTGACCAGGCTGGTCTTGAACTCCTGGCCTCAAGTGATCTGCCCACCTCAGCTTCCCAAAATGCTGGGATTACAGGCGTGAGCCACCACACCCAGCTCAGCATCATTCTTTTTGAAAGAGTGTGGACGTTTTGTAGCTAGTAAAACTTTTCATGCATAGATGAGGTATATTTGGGGAATGTTGCTAAGGATACTTTTTTTTTGTTTTCAGATGGGATCTCACTCTTTTGCCCAGGCTGCAGTGCAGTGGTGAGATCTTGGCTCACTGCAACCTCCGCCTCCCAGGTTCAAGCAATTCTTCCACCACAGCCTCCCAAGGAGCTGGGATTACAGGGGTGTGCCACCACACCTGGCTCATTTTAGCATGTTTAGTGCGATGGGATTTCCCCATGTTGGCCAGGCTGTCTTGAACTCCTGACCTCAGCTGATCTACCTGCCTCAGCCTCCCAGAGTGCTGGGATTACAGGTGTGAGCTGCCATGCCCGGCCAGGTTACTTTTTCTTTTCCAAAAGAGTATCGACGAGTCAAGAAGTGTTCTGTAGCTCTGAAGTGTTTTTTCTTCATAAAGAAGGCACTATGGGCTGGGTGTGGTGGCTCACGCCTGTAATCCCAGCACTTTGGGAAGCTGAGGCGAGCACATCACCTGAGGTCAGGAGTTCAAGACCAGCCTGGTCAACATAGTGAAACCCCATTTCTAATGAAAATACAAAAATTAGCCAGGCATGATGGCGGGCGCCTATAGTCCCAACTACTCAAGAGGCTGAGGCAGAAGAATCGCTTGAACCTGGGAGGCGGAGGTTGCAGTGAGCCGAGATAGATAGTGCCACTGCACTCCAGCCTGGGCGACGGTACGAGACTCTATCTCAAAAAAAAAAAAAAAAAAAAAAAAAAAAAAAAAAAAAAGAAGGCGCTCTGGTGGTGGTGTTTGGTGATGTTAGCAATGGGGCACCTAACTTCTATTAGACGCTGTGAAGTGTGGCTTTGATTCTACTTATTCCTGTCCTAGGAGCCCTTTCAGCATGTTTACTGCAGGGTATGGATAACATTAATTTGTTTTTAATATTTAGCTTTCATTAAATATGTACTTATTCTAGGTATTCATTTTCTTCCCAACTATGTAGAAACATTTTGAGATACTAGAATAGGTTTTTCACTTTAAAATAAACAACTGACATGTAATTGACAACAGAACCCTGAACTGGAAATAGGATTCTTGTTCCTACTGTTAGTGAAGACCTTTGGACTTAATCTCTTCGGGCCTGTTTCTCATCTGTAAAATGAGTTGGATGTGGTAATTTTCAGGCATTTATGGTGGATCCAGTAGCTGATTTATAGCAGATACTTGCATGAAGTTCTCTAATATTCATATTGGCTTCATCAAAGGTTGAGGCAACTTGACACTTGTTTTGGCAGGCTTCTAGTAAACTCTTTCATTTCCAAAGCATCTTTTATGACAGAGCAGATAGTAAGAGCTCAGTAAATGTTTGCTATTATTTTTTAATTAATAATTAAGTGACTTAAAATTAAGACTTGATAAGCTTAATTTTACAGCTGATTTTAGTAAACAAACACCAAAGACAGGACAATATTTAAAAAAATTTTTTTTTCTCTTTTTTCTTTTTGAGATGGAGTCTTGATCTGTCACCCAGGCTGGAGTGCAGTGGTGTGATCCCGGCTCACTGCAATCTCTGCCTACAGGGCTCAAGCGATTCTCCCACCTTAGCCTCCTGAGTAGCTGGAATTACAGGGACCCGTCACCATGCCGAGCTGGAGTTTCGCTCTTGTTGTGCTATGGCGCCATCTCGGCCCACTGCAACCTGTCTCCTGGGTTAAAGTGATTCTCCTGCCTCAGCCTCCTGAGTAGCTGGGATTACAGGCATGTACCACCACATCTGGCTAATTTTGTATTTTTAGTAGAGACGGGGTTTCTCCATGTTGGTCAGGCGGGTCTCGAACTCACGACCTCAGGTGATATGCCTGCCTCAGCCTCCCAAAGTGTTGGGATTACAGGCGTGAGCCACTGTTTCTGGCAAAAAAAATTTTTTAATTGATATATTTGTATATGTTTCTGAGGTATATGTGATATTTTGTTACTTGCATAGAACGTGTAATGATCAAGTCGGAGTATTTGGAATATCCATTGCTTCTAGCACTTACCATTTCTACGTGTTGGGAAGATTTCAGTGGCTCTCTACTATGCCTCAGTTGAGAATACATTGTGTTCTTATTCTTTTTTTTTTTTTTTTTTTTTGAGACAGAATCTCCTTCTGTTGCCCAGGCTGGGGTGCAGTGGTGCCATCTCAGCTTACTGCAGCCTCCACCTCCCGGGTTCAAGCAATTCTCCTGCCTCAGCCTCCCAAGCAGCTGGGTTTACAGGCGTGTGCTTCCACGCCCAGCTAATATTTTTGTATTTTTAGGAGAGACAGGGTTTCACCATGTTGGCCAAGCTGGTCTCAAACTCTTGACCTCAAATGATCTGCCCGCCTTGGCCTCCCAAAGTGCTGGAATTACAGGCGTGAGCCACTGCACCCTGCCAAAAAGGGGTAGTTTTTTCCACCTGGAGTTTGGGGACAACTCAGTTTTAAATGTAAATGTGTTAAATGTATTTTCTTCATTCCTTTCTCAGCATCCTACTTTGAACGGTTTTAGGATTAACAGTTTCTTAGGATTTTTAGCAAAATAGGAACTTAAAATATCACTGAGTTATTGTATTGGAGTTATATAACTAGTTGTCAACATGCATTTGTATGTGTTTGCACAGATGGAGAATACTTTCTCAGCAAAAGTATGGTGGGATTTTGGTGCCTTGAAATGCTGTTGTCATAGTTATTTCACAAACTGTGGTTCTAGGGCTAAACAGAGGAATGGTGGTAATCAGATTCTATTGTGACACTTTTTTGGCTTGATTGCTTTGCTTTATTTCACTGCAAAGATAGCTGTGTGACACTTGTTCAGACTAATTGGTAAGCAAAAGCTGCTGTTACTAGATTTTGTAAAATGAAAATCTTTGGTGATGTCATATAGAACAATATAAAACTGGAAAAATTAGGTAGTTTTTATTAAAATTAATGGCATTTGAAATATTAGTGTACAGTTCAGTACAAGATCTTGTTAGTGGCATTACTGATGTGTTTAGAGAAAATGTTAACTGAGGTTTTAGCAGAATTATGATTTATGCCACATGTTGTGATTGTAATTATCATAGCTCAAGAAAATGCAAAGGCTGTGTGGTAGGAGCATGCCCAGCATGCTGGAGAAGCAAAAGTAGGCCTGTGTGGCTGGAGCAGAGTGAGTAAGGGGGAAAGTGGAGGAGGTGAAGTCAGGTGATGGAGACAGTAGTGTAGGATTGATCTTGTAGGGCCTTAGAGGCTATGGTAATGACAAAGGAGATGGAAAGTTTTTTTTTTCTCTTTTTTGGCGGAGTTTTGCTCTTACCCAGGTTGGAGTACAATGGCATGATCTCAGCTCATTACAACCTCCACCTCCCAGGTTCAAGGGGTTCTTCTGCCTCAACCTCCCGAGTAGCTGGGATTATAGGCATGCGCCACCACGCCCGGCTAATTTTGTATTTTTAGTAGAGATGGGATTTCTCCATGTTGGTCAGATTGGTCTCTAACTCCCAACCTCAGGTGATCTGCCCACCTCGGCCTCCCAAAGTGCTGGGATTATAGGCGTGAGTCACTGTGCCCGGCGAGGCATTTCTTTTATCAGAAATGAAACACAATGGGCCGGGTGCTGTGGCTCACGCCTGTAATCCCAGCACTTGTGGAGGCTGAGGTGGGCAGATCACAAGGTCAGGAGATCAAGACCATCCTGGCTAATATGGTGAAATCCCGTCTGTACTAAAAATACAAAAAATTAGCTGGGTGCGGTGGCATGCGCCTGTAATCATAGCTACTTGAGAGGCTGAGGCAGGAGAATCGCTTGAACCTGGGAAGCAGAGGTTGCGGTGAGCTGAGATTGTGCCACTGTACTCCAGCCTGGGTGACAAAGCGAGACTCCGTCTCAAAGAAAAAAAAAAGGAAATACAGTGGTCTGTTTATTGCATCATAAGCAGTTCTGAGTAATAGGCATTGCCTAGGTGACTTTACATGTAGCAGGTAAAAGTGCAGACACTCACTTTATTCTGCTTAAATATGGATGCTGGCATTGCCATTTATGGGCTCTTTGTCCTTAAAGTTCCTTGACCCCTCACTGACCTCTGAGTTGGTTAATAATAGTAACCTTACATTGTTGGTAGGAGGATCAGATGCATGAGTACAGTGAAAGTGGCCTGGCATGTAGTAAATTTTTAGTAAATATGTTATTTGTAAACTCTGTTCTCTGGAAAGCTTTTACCATCTCTGCCTTGGCCAACCCTACCATCAGAGGTGCTCACTCTGCTGTGTCTTTTTCTGGGATGGGGGATATGGTATAATTCGTGTGCTATAAAATTCATCTTTTAATGTGTACAGTTCATTGGTTTTCAGTGTATGCACGAGACAACTATTGCCACTGTCTAATTTCAGATTATTTTACTTGGAGTGTCTTTGCAGTACTTGTCTTAGTTGTAATCTTAAACATTTGTTTGTGTGACTGGTTGATTTCTGTTTCTTGTCCTAGACTGTGAGCTTCATGAGAGCAGGAGCTCTCTCTTTTTGCTTCTCATTATACCACTGCCACTTAGCCCAATGATTTACACATAGTTGGTGCTCAATAAATATTTGTTGAATAAAGAAAGATATGATGTGGAAGGTCATGTTGGACTCCATTGTGAAGAAGTGTGTGTGTGTGTGTGTGTGTGTGTGTGTGTATGTATGTGTGTGTGCCATAACAGAGTTAGACTTGATCCTGTAGAGATGATCAGAAACCACCAAATGTTTTTATTGTTGTTATTTTATTTTATTTTATTTACGTTATGTTATGTTATTTTTTTGAGACAGAGTCTCACTCTGTTGCTGAGGCTGGAGTGCAGTGGTGCAATCTCTGCTCACTGCAACCTTTGCCTCCTAGGTTCAAGCGATTCTTCTGCCTCAGCCCCCTGAGTAGCTGGGACTACAGGTGTGAGCCACCACGCCCAGCTAATTTTTGTATTTTTAGTAGAGATGGGTTTCACCATGTTGACCAGGCTTGTCTTGAATTCCTGACCTCAGGTGATCTGTCTGCCTTGGCCTCCCAAAGTGCTGGGATTACAGGTGTGAGCCACTGTGCCCGGTCAGAAACCACCAAATGTTTTTAAACAGTGGAGTGATAGAGTCAGGTTTGTATGATAGAAAGGTAATTCAACAGGAAGAGTACTTAGGAAACAAATTGTTGTAGGCCTGACTTGAGGACCTGAAGAAGAGAAAGATCCAGTTGAAAGGCAGTAAATAGATCGGATGGAGAGTGTGTGTATGTGTGCGTGTGAGTGTGTGCACGTGAGGGAGTGAGTGCTTGCGTGTGTGCACACGTAAGTGTGTGTGTGTGTGAGAGAGAGGAAGGAGGGAGGGAGGGAGATAGCTGGAATTGAGGATAACAGGTTTATTGCTTCAGCACCCAGGCTTGCCTTTCCTTTAAGATAAAAGATACTGCTTGAGAAGGAGTAAGTTTAAAGGGTTGCGAGAATAATGAGTTTTATTTTGGCTGTGTGGAGCTTGAGGTAGATCCCTGCCATGTCCAGAAAGATGTTATCCTTAAATCTTAAGGTAAAATAAATATATTAAATCAAAATTTTTTGCCTATGTTCAGTGGCTTTAATGTTGTGGGTTCTGGATTGCTGCCTGGGCATCTGCAGCACCCACACACGTCCTCCCTGTGTTGCCAGTTTGCCTGATGAGTGTCACCCTGAGCCCACTGGACCAAGGTTCTCAGGGCAGGGACTGGACTCGCTTCGTCCATCTTTGTGCTCCAGGCACCTGGCAGAGTTTATATGTACACTTTTTGTAGAGGTGTAATTTCTATCTGTGTTGATTTCTTGTGTTACACTTTTTACTCAGTTGCATGTTTGTATTTCTATCTAATGACATTCTTGAAAATAGTATCAGTAAATAATAGTCAACATCACAAATTACCAAAGTATAAACAGAGATTTTTGTAGTGCTAGTATTTGTGATGGGAAACACAGATGTGAAAGTGTAGAGCATAGTGGTTATCAGCAAGTCCAGACCCGAGACTGTATATTCTGGCTTTGCCTCTTACCAACTTTGTGACTTTGGACAATTTTTTTTTTTTTTTTTTTTTTTGAGACAGACTCTTGCTCTGTTGCCCAGGCTGGAGTGCAGTGGCGCTATCTTAGCTCACCGCAACCTCCGCCTCCCGGGTTCAAGTGATTCTCCTGCCTCAGCTTCCCGAGTAGCTGAGATTACAGGCGCATACCACCACGCCCAGCTAATTTTTTTATCTTTAGTAGAGATGGGGTTTCACCATGTTGGCTAGGCTGGTCTCAAACTCCTGACCTCATGATCCGTCTGCCTCTCCCTCCCAAAGTGCTGGGATTACAGGCATGAGCCACAGCGCTCAGCCGACTTTGGACAAATTATTTAACCTCTTTGTGCCTTATTTTCCTATTTGTAAAAATGGGTTTAATAACACTATATTTCATAATGCTGTTAGGATTGTCAGGTGCTTAGAGTATTGTCTGTTACTATATGTAACAAGTAGTCAGGGTCTGGGCGTGGTGGTTCATGCCTGTAATCTCAGCACTTTGGGAGGCCAAGGCAGGCAGATCACTTGAGGTCAGGAGTTCGAGACCAGCCTCGCCAACATGGTGAAACCCCATCTCTACTAAAAATATAAAAATTAGCTGGGCGTGGTGGAGGGCGCCTGTAATCCCAGCTATTTGGGAGGATGAGGCAGGAGAATTGCTTGAGCCTGGGAGGCAGAAGCAAAAAGAGCCTGGTTGCAGTGAGCTGAGATTGCGCCACTGCACTCCAGCCTGGGCAACAAAATGAGACTGTCTTAAAAAAAAAAAAGTCAGTAGGCCAGGTGCCATGGCCTACGTCTGCAATCCCAGCACTTCAGGAGGCCGGGGTGGAAGGATTGCTTGAGGCTAGGAGTTTGAGACTAGACAGGGCAACATAGTGAGACCCTATCTATATTTAAAAAAAATAAAAATTAGCAGGACATAGTGGCATGCCTTTGTAGACCCAGCATCTCAGGAGGCTAAGGCACCAGGATCGCATGAACCCAGGAAGTTGAGACTGCACTGAGCTATGATCACCCACTGTACTTCAGCCTGGGCAACAGAGAGAGACCTGGTCTCTTTAAAAAAAAAAAAAAAAAAAAAAAAAAAAAAAAAAAGCTGGGCACAGTGGCTTATGCCTGTAATCCCAGCACTTTGGGAGGCTGAGGTGGGAGGATTGCTTGAGCCCAGGAGTTTAATACCAGCCTGGCTATCATGCCAAAACTCCATCTCTACCTAAATAATACAAAAATTAGCTGGGCGTGGTGGATGACACCTGTGGTTCCAGCTACTCAGAAGACCGGGGTAGGAGGATCCCTTGAACCTGGGAGGTGGAGGTTGCAGTGAGCTGTTTTCATGCCATTGTACTTCTGCCTGGGCGACAGATCCTGTCTAAAAAAAAAAAGAGGGCAAATGTTTACTGAGTACTTTTAAGTTTTCTCTAGCAACCATGAGGCTTCTTAGCAGACAAGATTCAGTCAGAAAAGGATCACAATTACCCTATGACTCTGAGGCAGAATGCTTGTGCCCTTCGTGCTGAGAATAGCTAGGTGGTAATTGCAAAATCTATTAGGTTAATATGGACAGAGAGGGAATAGTTTGCTTTTCTTAGAAATTAAAGTTTAGCTGGTGTGGTGGCTCATGGCTGTAATCCCAGCACTTTGGGAGACCGAGGCAGGTGGATCACCTGAGGTCAGGAGTTTGAGATCAGCCTGACCAACATGACGAAACCTCGTCTCCACTAAAAATACAAAGATATTAGCCAGGCATGGTGGTACCTGTAATCCCTGCTACTCGGGAGGCTGAGGCAGGAGAATCACTTGAACCCGGAAGGCAGAGGTTGTGGTGAGTCGAGATTGCGCCATTGCACTCCTGCCTGGGCAACAAGAGCGAAACTTGGTTTCAAAAAAAAAAAAAAAAAAAAAAGACATTAGAGTTGACCTTCCCTGTGCAGTACTTTCTGTTTTCCAGACTTGACTCAGAACCAGAATAAGGTCCACTTCACGCAGTGTTCTGTCAGTCAGCTGAAAAGCCCTTCTTGTGGTCTCTACCTGGATGGCACCTTCCATCTTGTATGAAATACCCCTCCCCTTCCTGTGCTTTATTCCTCTTTGTAGTACTTAACTAGTTTTTGAGACAGAGTCTCACTCTGTCACCCAGGCTGGAGTGCACTGGCGTGATCTTGGCTCACTGCAGCCTCCGCCTCCTGGGTTCAAGCGATTCACGTGCCTCAGCCTCCCAAGCAGCTGGGACCACAGGCGTGTGCCACCATGCCCTGCTAGTTTTTTGTATTTTTAGTAGAGACGGAGTTTCACCATGTTGGTCAGGCTGGTCTTGAATGCCTGGCCTCAAGTGATCCGCCCTCCTCGGCCTCCCAAAGTGCTGGGATTACAGGTGTGAGCTACTGCGCCCGGCCAGTTCCTCTTTGTAGTACTTATATCGGCCTGGTGTTTATTTGTGGAAGCACCATGAAAGCAGTTTTGTTTTCTTTTCCCACTGCAGTATCCCTGGCACTTAGGACATTGTGGGTCTCTGGTAGGCATTTAATATGTACTTGCTTACTGAATGAATTCAGCACGCCTTTAGGATGCATCATTTATGTGCTGGGTCAGCCATTGCTTCTGGTGAGCTCACATTGTCGAGAACAATCATGTAGCTAAAAAATGCCATTCCAAAAGATAAAAGTCAGGATACAAGGTGCAGCAGAGTACAGTAACAGAGAGCTCTTCTCAACCTCAGAATGTTGGGAAGTTTCACAGAGAAGGTGACATTTGAGTGGGGTTTGGAAGATTGAGGAAGAGGGAGTGATGGTGATGGGGAAGGACTTTTAGGTAGAAGGATTTTATTTTATTTTATTTTTATTTATTTTTTTGAGATGGAGTCTCGCTCTGTCACCCAGGCTGGAGTGCAGTAGTGCGAGCTTGTCTCACTATAACCTCCGCCTCCCCGGTTCAATCGAGTCTCATGCCTCAGCCTCTCCAGGAGCTGGGATTATAGGTGTGCATAACCACACCTGGCTAATTTTTGTATTTTGGTAGAAACAGGGTTTCACCATTGTTGGCCAGGCTGGTCTCGAACTCCTGACGTCAGGTGATCTACTCGCTTCGACCTCCCAAAGTGCTGGGATTACAGGCATGAGCCACTGCGCCTGGCCAGGTAGAAGGATTGACATTCAGAATGTTGAGGTCTGAATCAGCATGGTGTGTTAAGGGAAGTTGCCTAGGATATGAGGCCAAAGGAGGTAAGAGGAAGGGGACAAGGCTGGAAAAGTGGTAGAAGCCAGGTGTGAGGAAAGTGTATTACCTGCATAAGAATTTGAACCTGGTCCTGAGAAAGATATGAAAATATTGAAGGATTATTTTTGAGTTAAAATATGAGTTACCATTTTAGCAATTTTTAAGTGCACAGTTCTGTGGCATTAAGTACACATTGTTGAGCAACCATTATCAACATCTATCTCCAGAACGTTTTCATCTACAGATCTTCTCAAGCTGAAACTACTGTTGATGGATCTTTTTTTTTCCTTTTTCTTTTTGGAGACATAATCTCACTCTGTCACCCAGGCTGGAGTGCAATGGCACGGTCTCGGCTCACTGCAGCCTCCACCTCCCAGGTTCAAGCGATTCTCGTGCCTCATCCTCCCAAGTAGCTGGGACTACGGGCGCCCATCACCATGCCCAGCTAATTTTTGTATTTTTAGTAGAGACAGAGTTTCGCCGTGTTGGCCAGGCTGGTCTCGAACTCCTGACCTCAGGTGATCCCCACACCCCCCCACCTTGGCCTCCCAAAGTGCTGGGATGCTGGGATTATAGGCATGGGCCACCATGCCCAGCTGGTGGATCTTAGCTGAGATGTAAAGTGCTCCAATTTAAGTTAAAATTGATACCTTTAAGTGTTTGGAGTTGAAGAGAGTAGTCCCTTACAGTAGTCAAGGCAGAAAAGGGTCTCTGAGGGATCAAAATAGTTGTCAAGGAACTTGGCGTTGAAACTGAATTCAGTTTGTAGACTTCCTCTATCCTTCACATAACTTTTATTCTTACATGTTACACAGTTCTAATTTACCAGGCTTCTAAGCCATTAGAAGCTGCATCTGAGGTTGCTAGAGGGGTAGTCGTTGGCAGACAGACTGGAGAGTGCAGTCTCAGGCTGGAAATCATACAGAGGTATAGCTTCAGGCACAGCCTGAGGTTGAGGTCTGAGGGTGGGCAGCCTGACCTTAGTCAACCCAACTATAGTCACAATTACAGATGCGAAATTACACATAGGGTAGTAGTTAAAGTTCCTCATGATGACTGAGTCATCAAGAAAAGAGTAAATAATATCAGTGATGTAGACAGCAACTGGATACATTTTAGATGAGCTGTGTGCAATAGAAACATAACTTTTTTTTTTTTTTTTTTTTAAGAAATAGGGTCTTACTTTG
>NW_012102521.1:47633-49165 GCF_000951045.1 Mandrillus leucophaeus | reverse complement strand
AAAAAAAAAAAAAAAAAAAAAATTTTTTTTTTTACATGATTAAATTGTTTTGATTCAGTACAGTTCAAAGACAGTCTTGCTTTAGAGATTCCTTCATTTCACATAGGCATTTAGCAAGTTTACACAAGTGAAGAAAAAAATGTTGAAGTGTCATTTTTGAGGGTGCTTTCTAATTGATGTCTTTAGGTAACTAGTTTCCTTGTTTGCTGCAACATTTGAGTCTGCTTAACAACCACAGCAGTAGTGTAATTAATGATTAAAGGATTTAGATATATAATTAAAATTAGAAAAATTTTGAAAGGATGATTTTTATCAGCATTTACTTAATAATACTGTTACAGTTAAGCCACTCTTTCTCTCTGAAACACTTTAGAATTCTATGTCTGAGGAGACTTCATAGTTTTATCTTTTTTTTGCAGTCAGTATATTTAACACACTGGATTATTTTGAGTTTCCACTTCTTTGTAAATAGAGTAGAAAATAATATCAAAAGTAAAATAAAAATATAAAAAGATTACTATTTAGTACCTAGAAGACGGGTAAGAGGAGGACCTTTATCACCCAAATCTTCATGTGGTAATTTGAATGTCAAGTTTTTGGCACAGAAGAAAGCAGCTCCTGATGGGGGATTCTTCAGTCCTGCTTTCATCTGCTGTTGATTAGCAATCCAGCCCTGCTGCTTCCAGTCTATCCTGTCTTCTTGGGACATAATCTGCCTACCCTCTCATTCCATCTGCGGCTTACTCCTTTCTGTCTTAGCCTTCCTGTGGCGTCCTTTGGGAAGTCTTTCCTGTTGGAGCAGGCAGCCCTTCTGTGGGATCTCGTGGCACTCTGCAGTTCTGTACTGTAGTTTTCTGCTGTCTTTTCTCTGTGTCTGCTCCAGGTTTAGTGAGGGCAGAAGTTGGCTCAGAGCCTGGCCCAGCGCCAAGCTGGGCTGAGTAAAATTTTCCTAAATGAATGAATGAGTGATCCTGTAAATGTAACCAATTTATGTTACATAAAAGGTAATACTGCCTTACACTATAGGTTTTGGCTGCTTGCACTTTTTTTTGTTTTTGGAGACAGAGTTTCACCCTTGTTGCCCAGGCTGGAGTGCAATGGCGTGATCTCGTGATCTCGGCTCACTGCAACCTCTGCCTCCTGGGTTCAAGTGATTCTCCTGCCTCTGCCTCCCAAGTAGCTGGGATTACAGGCGCCTGCCACCACGTCCGGCTAATTTTTTTGTATTTTTAATGGAGACGGGGTTTCACCATGTTGGCCAGGCTGGTCTAGAACTCCTGACCTTAGGTGATCCACCCGCCTTGGCCTCCTACAGTGCTGGGATTACAGGCGTGAGCCACTGCACGCGGCCATGCTTTTTATACTGCCATGTCTTGCCATAAAGCAAAAACCTGGCCAGGCGCGGTGGCTCAAGCCTGTAATCCCAGCACTTTGGGAGGCTGAGACGGGTGGAGCACAAGGTCAGGACATTGAGACCATCCTGGCTAACACGGTGAAACCCTGTCTCTACTAAAAAAATACAAAAAACTAGC
>NW_012102521.1:44006-45638 GCF_000951045.1 Mandrillus leucophaeus | reverse complement strand
AAGAGTAAATAATATCAGTGATGTAGACAGCAACTGGATACATTTTAGATGAGCTGTGTGCAATAGAAACATAACTTTTTTTTTTTTTTTTTTTTAAGAAATAGGGTCTTACTTTGCTGCTCAGGCTGGAATGCAGTGAGAGACTTACTATAACTTTAAACTCCTGAGCTCAAAAAATCCTCCTGCCTCAGCCTCCTGAGTAGCTGGGACTACAGGTGCACACCACCATCCCTGGCTAATTTTTGTTGTTGTTTTTCTGAGATGGATTCTTGCTCTGTCACCCAGGCTGGAGTACAGTGGCATGGTCTCGACTCACTGCAACCTCCACCTCCCAGGTTCAAGCGATTCTCCTGCCTCAGCCTCCCAAGTAGCTGGGACTACAGCCGTGTGTCACCACACATGGCTAATTTTTGTACTTTTAGTAGAGACGGAGTTTCACCATGTTGGCCAGGTTGGTCTTGAACTCCTGTCCTCAAGTGATCCACCCGCCTTGGCCTCCCAAAGTGCTGGGATTATAGGCATGAGCCACCGTGCCCGGCCACAATTTAAAATTTTCTAGGAGCCACTTTAAAAAGGCATCCTGATCGAGACCATCCTGGCTAACACGGTGAAACCCCATCTCTACTAAAAACACAAAAAAATTAGCTGGGTGTGGTGGCAGGCGCCTGTAGTCCCAGCTACTCGGGAGGCTGAGGCAGGAGAATGGCGTGAACCCGGGAGATGGAGCTTGCAGTGAGCCGAGATCGCGCCATTGCACTCCAGCCTGGGCAACAGAGCGAGACTCAGTCTCAAAAAAAAGAAAAAAACAAAACCCAAAATTAGCCAGGTGTGGTGGCACACACCTGTAGTCCCAGCTACTCAGGAGGCTGAGGCAAGAGAATCACTTGAACCAGGGAGGCGGCAGTTGCAGTGAACTGAGATTGTACTATTGTACTCCAGCCTGGGCATAGAGAGTGAAACTCCATCTCAAAAAAAACCAAAAACAAAAAACCATTAACAGGGCTACGCACAGTGGCTCACGCCTGTAATCCTAGTACTCTGGAAGGCCAAGACAGGAGGATCACTTGAGGCTAGGAATTCCAGATCAGTCTAGGCAGCATACTGAAACCCTGTCTCTACGAAATATTTTTTTAAAAGGCCAGGTGCAGTGGCTCACACCTATAATCCCCGGACTTTGGGAGGCCGAGGCAGGCGGATCACCTGAGATCAGGAGTTTGAGCCAGCCTGACCAACACAGTGAAACTCCATCTCTACTAAAAATACAAAAAAATTAGCTGGGTGTGGTAGCGGGCATCTGTAGTCCCAGCTACTCAGGAGGCGGATGCAGGAGAATCACTTGAACCCGGAGGTGGAAGTTGCAGTGAGCCAAGATCGTGCCACTATACTCCAGCCTGGTGACAGAGGGAGACTCCATTTGAAAAAAATAAAAATAAAATATTTAGCCAGGTGTGGCGGTGCTCACCTGTAGTCCCCAACTACTTTAGAGGCTGAGGTGGGAGGAATGCCTGAGCCCAGGAGTTTGAGGCTGCATTGAGCTGTGATGGTATCATTGAACTGCAGCCTAGGTGGCATAGTGAGACCCGTGTGTATAGTAACTATACACTATAGATGTGTGTTTTTTTTTTTTTTTTT
>NW_012102521.1:35729-38691 GCF_000951045.1 Mandrillus leucophaeus | reverse complement strand
AAAAAAAAAAAAAAAACCTTAGGGCCCAATTTTAATCTCTTTATGTGGTTATTTGCCTCTGGAATTGAACAAATTCTTTAAAAATCATTCTTAATAGTACCTTATGGTCTAATTGGTTTCTTGTCCTTTTTGAGAGTTGCTAGTAATTAGATACTAAGGCTTCTGTGGGGTGACTAGGAGAGGAAAATGCTGTTTTTATAACAGCAATAGTAGCTGCTTATACCTTTGGTAATAAAGTCACAGTAGCTAAGTTTCATGATTAAATGTAATGGAAAAATGAATCTGTGTTTTGTCAGCTTTTCTTGTTAGGTGACAACCAGTCATTGTTGAAGTCTCTTAAGCCGAAGCTTTATGGTTAATGATATATTATATGAACCTGTTTCTAGCAGTTTATGATGTATTGGCTAATATTCAGAGAAGTCTGGTGCTAGGAATTACTGAAACCAAAATTTTACACTACCATGAGATAAGAAATGGGTTTCTCAATGTTTTTGCAGGCTCTACTACACATTTAGATGTTTGCAAAATCTCATTACCTTCGCATTCCTCTCTCCACCCCAAAAAGTACCTAGTATAATTTTTTTTTTTCTTGAGATGGAGTCTTGCTCTACCGCTTGGGTTGGAGTACAGTGGCGTGATCTCCGCTCACTGCAGCTCCACCTCCTGAGTTCACACCATTCTCCTGCCTCAGCCTCCTGAGTAGCTGGGACTACAGGCACGTGCCACCATGCCTGGCTAATTTTTTGTATTTTTAGTAGAGGTGGGGTTTCACCGTGTTAGCCAGGATGGTCTCGATCTCCTGACCTCGTGATCCACCTACCTCGGCCTCCCAAAGTGCTGGGATTACTGGTGTGAAACACTGCACCCGGCCTTAATCTACCTTTTTTTGGCTTTTTTTTGTTTGAGACAGAGTTTCGCTCTGTCGCCCAGGCTGGAGTGCAGTGGCGCGATCTCGGCTCCCTACAAGCTCCGCCTCCCGGGTTCACACCATTCTCCTGCCTTAGCCTCCCTGGTAGCTGGGACTACAGGCACCCGCCACCACGCCTGGCTAATTTTTTTTTGTATTTGTAGTAGAGACAGAGTTTCACCATGTTAGCCAGGATGGTGTCGATCTCCTGACCCCGTGATCTACCTGCCTTGGCCTCCCAAAGTGCTGGGATTACAGGCGTGAGCCACTGCACCCAGCTTTTTTTTTTTTCTTTAGTAGAGACGGGGTCTAGCTATGTTGCCCAGGCTGATTTCAGCCTCCTGGCTTCCCCACTGTGCATGGCCTATACCTACCAAAATCTAAACTTAATTGCTTTATACTTTTGTTTCAAAATTTTCAATGTGTTTCTTGTGGTTTGAAGCTTTATTAGTTTGTCATAAAACCATAATTTATGATTTCTCTTACTATAAAGTGAGGAGAAATCCATCTATAACTGCTAAGATCCCTTGTAGTGCTGACTTCTCATGATAATAGCAGAGTAGACCTCTTTATGTTAAAACCCTCTTAGGGAAGCTCCTGGTGAAGCAGGTGGGTTTCAAATTTGAATTGTGTATGCATCCTGAGATCAAGAAAGGCCAAGTGGCCTGGGCTGAGCGGGAAGCAGTTCTATCCTGGATGTTAAATCTACAAAGGCTTACTTTGGAGATATTGCGAGTTTGATTCCAGACTACTTTAATAAAGCAAATAATCACAATAAAGTGAGTCACACAAATTTTTTGGTTTCTCAGTGCATGTAAAAGTTACGTTTGGCCAAGTGTGGTGGCTCACACCTGTAATCCCAACGCTTTGGGAGGCCGAGGCAGGTGGATCACCTGAGGTCAGCCTGACCAACATGGTGAAATCTGTCTCTACTGAAAATACAAAAATAAAAATACAAAAATTAGCCAGGCCTGGTGTCGGGTACCTGTAATTTCAGCTACTTGGGAGGCTGAGGCATGAGAATCACTTGAACCCGAGAGTTGGAGGTTGCAGTGAGCCGAGATCACGCCACTCCTCTCCAGCCTTGGCGATAGAGCGAGACTGTGTCTCAAAAAAAAAAAAGAAAAAAGAAAAGAAAAAATCGTTGTCAACAGTGTTGTTTAGTATAGCCACCTTCGTCAAGGATTGTAGCTAGATCTTCTGGATAACTTGCTGCAGCTTTTCTGTCATTACTTGTTGCTTCACCATGCACTTTTATGATACAAAGATGACTTCTTTCCTTAAAGCTCATGAACCAACCTCTGCTAGCTTCCAACTTTCTTTTGAAGCTTGCTCACCTTTCTCAGCTTTCATAGAATTGAAGAGAGGGCCTTGCTCTGGATTAGGCTTTGGCATAAGGGAATGTTGTAGCTGATTTTCTTGATCCAGACTACTAAAACTTTCTCCATATCAATACTAGGCTGTTTCAGGCTCTCATCATTTGTGTGTTCACTGGAGTAGCACTTTTAATTTATTTTGGGAAGTTTTCCTTTGCATTCACAGCTTGGCAAGAGACGTAGCTTTCAGCCTATCTCAACTTTTGACATTCCTTCCCCTTAAGCTTAATCATTTCTAGCTTTTGATTTAAAGTGACAGACATGGTCACTTTCCTTTCACTTGAGCACTTACAGACCATTGTAGGGTTATTAATTGGCCTGATTTCAATAATGTTGTGTCTCAGGGAATAGGGAGGCTCAAGAAAGGGAGTGAAATGGGGGAATGGCCAATTGGTGGAACACTCAGAACACACACAACACTTACCAATTAAGTTTGCTGTTTTACGTGGGTGCTATTTGTGGTGCCCCAAAGCAATTACAATAGTAACATTAAAGATCACTGATCACAGATCACCATAAGAAATACAATAATGCCGGGCGCGGTGGCTCAAGCCTGTAATCCCAGCACTTTGGGAGGCCGAGACGGGCGGATCATGAGGTCAGGAGATCGAGACCATCCTGGCTAACACGGTGAAACCCCGTCTCTACTAAAAAAATACAAAAAAAAACCAGCTGGGCG
>NW_012102521.1:34673-35679 GCF_000951045.1 Mandrillus leucophaeus | reverse complement strand
TGGTGAAATAGGTAGGTAGGGTGAATTTTTATGAAGAAAGAAATGTATTCTGTGGGGTTTTGGTGTTTTCTTTTTAGACTTGATTTTATAAAAGTTTGTGGCTTTGGCTGGATGCGGTGGCTCATGCTGCTTCTAATCCCAGCACTTTGGGAGGCCAAGAAGGGCAGATCACCTGAGGTCAGGAGTTGGACACCAGCCTGGGCAACACGGTGAAACCCCATGTCTACTAAAAATACAAAAATTAGTCGGGCATGGTGGTGGGTGCCTGTAATCCCAGCTACTTGGGAGGCTGAGGTAGGAGAATTGCTTGAATCTGGGAGGTGGAGGTTGCAGTGAGCTGAGGCTGTACCACTGCACTCCAGCCAAGACTGTGCCACTGCACTCCAGCCTGGGCGACAAGAGCAAAGCTCCGTCTCCAAAAAAAAAAAAAAAAAAAAAAAAAAAAAAGAAATACAATAATAATGAAAAAGTTTGAAATGTTGAGAGAATTGTGACACATGGATGAGCACATGCTGTTGGGAAAATGGTCCCAGTAGACTTGCTTGACACAGGGTTGCCACAGCCTGTCAGTTTGTTTAAAAAAAAAAAATGCAGTATCTGTAGAACTCAATAAAGCAAAGCACAATAAAACAAGATATGCTTGTACTTTCAACAAATATGTTTGTGCTCTGATTAAATGCCAGGCCATTGTGAAAGATGTGAATGGCCCAGTAGGGAAGATAAATGTAGTACAAAGAAAGTGACATACAACAAATACTTATTGCCTTTTGTTATATACCCACATGATCGTAGGCACTGTGGACTTAAAGACACTAATTTGCTGTCTCCTTTCTTTTCTTTTCTTTTTTTTTTTTTTTGAGACAGAGTCTCGCTCTGTTGCCCAGGCTGGAGTACAGTGGTGTGATCTCGGCTCACTGCAACCCCTACCTCCCGGGTTCAAGCGATTCTCGTGCCTCAGCCTCCCGAGTAGCTGGGACTACAGGTGTGCGCCACCACATCCAGCTAA
>NW_012102521.1:14432-29953 GCF_000951045.1 Mandrillus leucophaeus | reverse complement strand
ATGGTCTCGATCTCCTGACCTCGTGATCCGCCCGTCTCGGCCTCCCAAAGTGCTGGGATTACAGGCTTGAGCCACCGCGCCCGGCCCTTTTTGTATTTCTTTATTAGGGACGGGGTTTCACCATATTGGCCAGGCTGGTCTTGAACTCCTGACCTCGTGATCCGCCCACCTCAGCCTCCCAAAGTGCTGAGATTGCAGGCGTGAGCCACCGTGCCCAGCCTAATAATGCCTATCTGTAAATAAATTACGATGTGATCATATAGAGAAATAGCCTTAAAAAAGAGAATGAGGGCTGGGCACAGTGGCTCACGCCTGTAATCCCAGCACTTTGGGAGGCTGAGGTGGGCGGATCACAAGGTCAGGAGATTGAGACCACTCTGGCCAACTTACTGAAATCCTGTCTCTCCTAAAAACACAGAAATTATCTGGGCATGGTGGCACGCGCCTGTAGTCCCAGCTACCTGTGAGGCTGAGGCAGGAGAATTGCTTGAACCTGGGAGGTGGAGGTCTCAGTGAGCCAAGATCGTGCCACTGAATGCCAGTCTGGCGACAGAGCGAGACTGCATCTCAAAAAAAAAAAAAAGAAAAAAAAAAAAGAAAAAATGAGGTAGAATGTTTTTCAGCTGACGAAACATTTTGTTAGCTGGAAAACTAACATTCTACTTCATGTAGCCTCATTGTGAAAAGAGAAGAAAAGTGTTTTGTAGTGTAGAAAGGGTTTGAAAGGATATGTATGTACCTGCTGTCATTAGGGGGCTATTTTTTATTTCCTCTGTTGGTTGACTTTTTTTTCTTTTTTTAAAAGTATATGTATATTCATTTGTAAAAATACGAAAGATACTTTAAAAAACACAGGATTTCTGGCAGGCTTGAAAGTTGTCATACATGAAAAGTGATCAGCACAAAGTCTAGCATATAGTAAATGTCAATAAGTGGGTACTATTACTGTTATTGTTGGAGGTGGCAGCCAAGGAGGAGGAAGACTGCTAGACTGAATAATTTTGATGGTTGAAATTTGGTTCTGGGGTTTAGAATTTCCAAAGTCAGTTGATTCCCCAGGTATAAGATCTTAGTGACAAGGTGGGGTCCAGAGCCCATGAGTTTTGCCTGGCCTTGTGTGAAGGAGGCAAAATGTAGACCAAAGCTAGGTCCATTGTGCAAGTCGTGCATGAACACTGCCCTCCCTTCCTTTCCATTCCCTCCCTTCTCCTTTGAGAATAACACTGTTTAACTCACCTTGATGGAGGGAGAGCGGTGGCCTGCCAAATTGTCCCTGTCCTTTTTTTTTTTTTTTGAGACAGAGTCTCGCTCTGTCACCCAGGCTGGAGTGCAGTGGCACGATCTCAGCTCACTGCAACCTCCGCCTCTCGCGTTCAAGTGATTCTCTTCCCTCAGCCTCCCCAGTAGCTGGGATTACAGGTGTACGCCACCACGCCTGGCCAATTTTTTGTATTTTTAGTAGAGATGGGGTTTCACCATGTTGGCCAGGCTGGTCTTGAACTTCTGACCTAGTGATCCGCTTGCCTTGGCCTCCCAAAGTGCTGGGATTACAGGTATGAGCTACTGGTGAAATAGGTAGGTAGGGTGAATTTTTATGAAGAAAGAAATGTATTCTGTGGGGTTTTGGTGTTTTCTTTTTAGACTTGATTTTATAAAAGTTTGTGGCTTTGGCTGGATGCGGTGGCTCATGCTGCTTCTAATCCCAGCACTTTGGGAGGCCAAGAAGGGCAGATCACCTGAGGTCAGGAGTTGGACACCAGCCTGGGCAACACGGTGAAACCCCATGTCTACTAAAAATACAAAAATTAGTCGGGCATGGTGGTGGGTGCCTGTAATCCCAGCTACTTGGGAGGCTGAGGTAGGAGAATTGCTTGAATCTGGGAGGTGGAGGTTGCAGTGAGCTGAGGCTGTACCACTGCACTCCAGCCAAGACTGTGCCACTGCACTCCAGCCTGGGCGACAAGAGCAAAGCTCCGTCTCCAAAAAAAAAAAAAAAAAAAAAAAAAAAGTTGTGGCTTTTTGATCCTCATCTCTTGGGATTGTCTTATGGATGAAACAACGTAGTTTTTTGTAGGTATGATTTGTATTGGGTGACAATACATCCAGATGTGCATGGGAAGGTCTTGGTTTTTACCTGTTGTCCTGGCAGTCTGTCCTGTTAGCTTATTTTTTTCATTCAAAAGTGGCATATTTAGTTCTTAATTTTATGATACCTCAATTGTATGCCAACTAAACGCCTTGGACTTACTTATTTTTAACAAATGTTGTCACTTAGCTTATATTTTCCAGGGTCTTGTTGGTATTTATGGAGCCCTCTTTTATGTTTTTAAATCATATTTTAGATCTATTTTGTGGTCAGCTCCTCTTTATTTATTTTATTTTATTTTTTTGAGATGGAATTTTGCTCTTGTTGCCAAGACTGGAGTGCAATGGCGCAATCTCGGCTCACCACAACCTCTGCCTCCCGGGTTCAAGCGATTCTCCTACCTCAGCCTCCCGAGTATCTGGTATTACAGGCAGGCGCCATCACACCCAGCTAATTTTGTATTTTTAGTAGAGACGGGGTTTCTCCATGTTGGTTAGGCTGGTCTTGAACCCCTGACCTCAGGTGATCTGCCCACCTCGGCCTCCCAGAGTGCTGGGATTACAGGCATGAGCCACCATGCCTGGCGCTCCTTTGTATTTATTATTTGCGCTTGATATGTTCCTGTGTCAATTTTGGGTCTCTTTTGTGACTTAATTTCAGTTCATTTCTGCAATTTTAAAAGTTGCAGGAAGGCTTCCCAACTTTTTCAGTGCCCATTAATATCAGGTACTGAAATTGAAAAGAGAAAGAGGAAACTAGATTTGAGAGAATATGGTATGTCATGCTTTGGCCAGACATTTTACAGACCACCTTTAATATTCAGTGAACAAGATAACTGAATACTGAAAAGGATATGGCATGCAAGGATGAGAATCAGCCTGGATTTTAGTCTTCCTTTTGTTGCCAAGATGATTTATTAACCTTGACAAATTATTTCCTTCTCTGGGCTTCTGCTTCCTCATCTGCAAAATGGGAAAAGAGTGTTGGATAGATTAGGTTCTAGTCTGGCTCTAAGATTTTACGACTGATCTTTTTGATAGTTTAAATTTGAAATCTCAGCATATCCCTTTTAGCTGAATACTTTCAAAAGGACTAAGAAGCAATCATTTTCTTGCTTACTAACTCAAATTACAAGAAAAACAAAAAGTTATCCCTTCCCCCCCCCCCCAACTTTAGTGACTATAGAAAAAAATTGAGGCAGCTACGTAGTGTCGTTTTAAGTTTGCAGCTTCTAATGTAAGCTTTTCATTTTACAGGACTAGGGCTGGGTGCAGTGGCTCACACTTGTAATCCCAGCACTTTGGGAAGCTGAGGTGGGAGGATCACTTGGGACTAGGAGTTGGAGACCAGCCTGGGCATCTTAGTGAGGCCACCCTGTCTCTACAAAAAAAAAAAAAAAAATTCCTGGGCATGGTGGTATGTGTGTCAGTCCCAGCTACTTGTGAGGCTGAGGTGGGAGGATGGTTTGAGCCCAGAAAGTTGAGGGTGCAGTGAGCTGTAATTGCACCACTGCACTCCAGCTTGGGTAACAGAGTGAGACCCTGTCTATTTAAAAAAAAAAAAAAAAAAAGACTACTGTGAATGTTTATTGAATGTTTATTTTTGTGTCAAAATATGGGTCCTTGTGAGAACATCCTGAATGCTAAGTCAATAACAACACTATTTTTGAGAAGAGAGAGAAAATGATTTTGCAGCAGTGTAGAAAGATGATAAAACAAAAGGAAAGGTGATCTGCCAATTTGGCCCCATTTTCTTTCCTCTTCTGTAGCCAGAGCTTTCAACTTCATGAAGCTGGGGCTTTCCCGTGTTTGCTGAACAGAGGAGCTGAGGCTCTTGACCTGGTGGGGTGGTGAGAAAGGAGGGGCGTTGTCCGTAATAGGATGATTCCTGCTTCTCACGAGTCCCTCCCTAGGGAAGTTGCTGGGACTGAAGCCTGATTGTTGCTGGCCTTTTTTCCCCTGCCGCCTCCCCCTTGTTTTTGTTTTAAGCTCTCTGTACCCGTTGGCAGGTAGAGGACTGCTCAAGGCCTTGGAAGCAGTGTGCTTTAATGGAGTAAATGCAGGCTTAGGAGCCAGTCAGACTGGTGTTCATATCTGAACTCTACTACAAGTAGCTGTGGGTCTGGGATAAGTACTGAACCTTTTTTACACCTCAGGTTTCTCTTTGTAAAATGATAATAATTGTAGCAGTTAAGTTCCTTTTGGTCTCAAGTGGCGGAAACCAACTGTTGTTTTCTGACTCTCAAAAGGGGGTTTTTTGGAAGGACTCTGGAGGGATAGCCTAACAACCAGATCTTCAGATGGGGCAGAAACAGGGAAGCCCTGGGGACCTTGGCAGCAGGTGTGGTCGGCTTTCTATGGCATGACCTCTTTCTCACAGTCCACATCCACTCCACCAGCAAATCCTGTCAGAGTTACCTTTACAGTATACCCAGGTTCTATTCTGCATTATCTCTAGGGCTCTCACTCTCTCCTGGATTTTTATATTAGCCTCCTGAGGCTCCTTCCTATTTTGTTCCTTTTTTTTTTTTTTTTAAATATAGACAGATTCTCATTGTCTTGACCAGGCTGGAGTACAGTAGCAGGATCATAGTTCACTGCAGCCTCAAACTCCCAGGCTCAAGGGATCCTACCACCTCAGCCTCCCAAGTAGCTAGGACTACAGGCCTGCACCACCATGTCTAGGTTTTCCTAATTCTGTGCTTGTTCCCCCCTCAGTCTGTTCTCAACAAAGCAGCCACAGTGAACCTGTAAATCTTTATGGTAAAATATGCCACTTCTTACTTAAAACCCTCCCAGGGCTTCTAATATCCTGAGAAAAAGCCTAATTAGTAGCTTATCTCTCATTTCCTACTCCTCTCCCGTTGATTTCCCTGCTTCAGTCAAGCTGGACTCCTTACTGATTCTCAGTCTCTTCAGGCATTCATTCTGCCTCAGGGCCTTTGCACTTGTTCCCTTTGCCTGAATGCTCTTCCTTCAAGCTGTATCGTGCCTCATCCTTTCTCCTCCTTCAGTGAGGCTTTTATTTCCCTTCCAACTTAGAATTATCCTTCAGCAGTAAGGCTTTTTCTAACCACCTATTGAAAACTAAAATTGCCCCGTTCCCAGTCTCCTTTGTCTGCTTAATTTTTTCTCCATACTATATAGTATCACCTACTATACTATATGTTTTCCCTATTTAGTCTCTTTCCCCCAACTATATAGTAACAATTCCATAAGAGCAGAACCCTGTCCATTTTGTCAGTGCCGAATCTCCAGTGCCTGGCACGTAGTAGGTGCTCAATAAATATTTGTGTAATGAAGAACATTTTTCATCAAGTGTTTTTCTTAGTTGAGTCAGCATGGCAAGAGGGATGGGCCATGTAAAATAGGCATGACCCCTAGGAACTTGCCCAAATGTGAATCCCAGAGAAGAGGAGAAAGAATTGTCATCTGAAGGCCATCCCAGTTGATGTCTCTGAGGTTGCCATGAGGACGAAATCAACTAGTGTATGATTGTCTAGTAGCTGCCAAGAAAATACTCGTTCTTCTCCCTTTGTGAAAACAGGTAACTACCTGACAGTATAAACACTGAGAAATTCAGTCATTCTCTGTAATATAGGTTGTTGTTTGGAAGAGTAGGAATTATGGTCATAGAAATATGAAAACTCATATGCAGCCTAATGTTTGAATCAGTAGCGTCTTCGAAAGGAATGGTATTGAAATTCTACAAATGGTAGACGGGTTTTATAAGGGCTCTTCTGGTATCTGAGTAGACCCAAATCTCAGGGCCCAAACCACATTCATAAAAGAATGGGAACTCATAGAGTGGGAAGGAAGGCATTGAAGTTTTCATTTTTAATTTCCTTTCTTTAATAGGAAATGTTTTGCCTGGTGGCAGGCTAGGCTGTGAGTACATTCATCTTTGGATTTTATGATGAGTATCTACTAATTCGTCCTTTTATGTTACACTTACAATGTTTTGTTTTTCAAAGGTATATGTATATTATATGTTTGAAGTGAGTTCTTTCTTTATCAAAAAAGCTTGATTTACCCATCTGATAATTTTTGGATAAAGATTATGTCCTGCAGTTTCATCAAGATGAAGAACTTGAATAGTTGTTTTTTTTTTTTTTTTTTTAATGTTCATAAACTTTAGCACTGTTTTGTTCCTGACCTATCTGAGTAGAAACTTAAGCTTTGGAGTCAGACACACTTGGGTTAGATTGTCATATCTGAAGCATCTCAGTCACATGGCCTTGGACACTCCAGTCTGTCTGCAGTGACAGGGTCATCATCCTAGCACCTAGCATAGGCCTGTTGAGAGTTAAAAAAAAAAAAAAGAGAGAGGGGCTTGTCCTTAAACATAGCAAGCTAAAATGATTAGCTATTTGTATTATTAATAAATGGTAAAAGTCCTTTAATGTTAAGTGTCTTATTATAAATTTCATTCTGATTTTAAGCATCTAAAATGTCAATACTAACAAAATTTAAAAAAAAAAATAGCTCTATATATACCCTACTTTGAACAAGCAAAGAGTTTTCAGGAGCATAAAACATGAACAAGGCATTTATTGTGAAAACATATTTTAAAACCTTTAGGTTTCACTTTTTAAAGTTGATAACCAAGCTTAGACAAGTCTTTTTTAAAAAAAAATATAACAAGTTTTATATGAAGATTAGTAAATTTGTGTTTAGTCTTCATTTTGATAGTGATTTCTAGATCTTGGTTACAGTTGTTATTGAACAATGCTACCACTGAATTTTTTCTTCACTGGAGCTCACCTAATTAGGTGAAACTTTATCCACCATGTCACTGTGCAGTAACAACGGCGGTCTGTCTTGTTTCATTAGGACATCTTATCATGGCTCATGTCATTAGTGCCCGAATTTAGATTCCACAAGGCCTGAGGGACATCTATCTGAGTATTTTCCCTTTCTAGATGACATAGATCATCTCCAGGCACTTGCAATTTTGTTTTCCACACTTTGCTTTTGCTTAATTTTCTGAAGATGAGAAATATTTTAAGAACAGTAACTCTGAGCATTATAAGCAAATTCAAAGCAGCATCATGGTTTTCAAGAACTGGCTCAAATCTGAAACAGAAAATGGATAGAGTCATTTGTAAAAAGATAGGGGTGCTATTGGATTTACTTTTCTTTGTAAATTGTATTCATCAGGTAAATAGTATTTACTAAGCTGTATTGATATACATGATTATATAGAAGTGTTCTTCAGGAACATTATTTTTCTAATTATCTTTGTTGTTTTAAGCCCCAGTTGCTACTGGCAAATGGATTAATACTGAATTTTTAGTATTTGCAGACATTAAAAACTAAGATTTGTACAGCTATAAATGTTTATTGCCTGAGAAAAGGAAAAATATTTGCAAGGAAATAATTTTTTTGTTTTGTTTTGTTTTGTTTTTCTGAGACAGAATTTTGTTCTTGTTGCCCAGGCTGGAGTGCAGTGGTGCAACCTCCGCCTCCTGGGTACAAGCAATTCTCCTGCCTCAGCCTCCTGAGTACTGACTGGGATTATAGGCATGTGCCACCACCCCCGGCTAATTTTTATATTTTTAATAGGGACAGGGTTTCACGGTGTTGGCCAGGCTGGTTTCGAACTCCCGACCTCAGGTGATCCGCCCACCTTGGCCTCCCAAAGTGCTGGGATTACAGGCGTGAGCCACCATGCCTGGCCAGAAACCCGGCCTGAGGTCCGGAGTTCAAGACCAGCCTGGTCAACATGGTGAAACCCCGTCTCTACTAAAGATACAAAAATTAGCCAGGGTTGGTAGCACATGCCTGTAATCCCAGCTGCTTGGGAGGCCAAGGCAGGAGAATCACTTGAACCTGGGAGGCAGAGGTTGCAGTGAGCCAAGATCATGCCACTGCACTCCAGCCTGGGCAACAGAGTGAGACTCTGTCTTAAAAAAAAAAAAAAAAGTTGTTTTCATTGAGAAAAATATTTTACTGATTGTATAGGTTGAATAATTGGCATAGCAAGATTTTTTTTTTTTTTTTTTTTTTTGAGACGGAGTCTCTCTCTGTTGCCCGGGCTGGAGTGCAGTGGCGCACTCTTGGCTCACTGCAAGCTCCACCTCCCGGGTTCACGCCATTCTCCTGCCTCAGCCTCCAGCGTAGCTGGGACTACAGGCGCCCACCAGCACACCTGGCAAATTTTTCTGTATTTTTAGTAGAGATGGGGTTTCACCGTGTTAGCTAGGATGGTCTCAGTCTCCTGACTCATGATCCCACCGCCTTGGCCTCCCAAAGTGCTGTGATTACTGGCGTGAGCCACTGCACCCGACGTGTTTTTTTTTAACTTTAAAATTATTTTATTTTATTTATTTGTTTATTTTTTGAGATGGAGTTTCACTCTTGCTGCACACATTAGAGTGCAGTGGCGCAATCTTGGCTCACTGCAACCTCCATCTTCCAGTTTCAAGCGATTCTCCTGCTTCAGTCATCGAAATAGCTGGGATTACAGGCACCTGCCACCCTGCCAGGCTAATTTTTGTATTTTTAATAGAGGCAGGGTTTCACCATGTTGACCGGGCTGGTCTTGAACTCCTGACGTCATGATCCGCCCGCCTCAGCTTCCCAAAGTGCTGGGATTACAGGCGTGAGCCACCGTGCCTAGCCTGTGTTTGTGTTTTTTGAATAACAGCTTTATTGGTACATAATTCACATACAATAACATTCACCTTTTCAAAATGTACCATTCATTGGTTCTTAGTATATTCACAAGTTTTGCAACCATCACTACTATCTAGTTATATATTTTCATCCCGAAAAGAAATCTTGTACCCATTTTTCAGTCACTCCCGCTCTCTCCTTCCTCCCAGCTCCTACCAACGACTAATCTACTTTATCTCTCTGTGGATTTGCCTGTTTTGGACATTTTATATAAACAGAATCATACAATATGTGATCTTTTGTATCTGGCTTCTTTTACTTGGCATAATGTTTCCAAGATTCATCCATGTTTAGCATTCATTTCATTCCTTTTTATGGTCAAATAATATTCCAGCGTATGGGTATGCGACATTTTGTTGAGGCATTCATCAGTTTGAGTTGTTTCTGCTTTTAGGCTGTTATGAATAATACCATAAATATTTGTAAGTTTTTACATAAACATATATGTTTTTCTTTCCTTTTTTTTTTTTTTTTGAGATGGAGTCTCCCTCCGTTGCCCAGGCTGGAGTGCAGTGGCACGATCTCGGCTCACTGCAAGCTCCGCCGCCCGGGTTCACGCCATTCTCCTGCCTCAGCCTCCAGAGTAGCTGGGACTACAGGTGCCTGCCACCACGCCTGGCTAATTTTTTTTGCATTTTTAGTAGAGACGGGGTTTCACCTTGTTAGCCAGGATGGTCTCAGTCTCCTGACCTTGTGATCCACCCGCCTCAGCCTCCCAGAGTGCTGGGATTACAGGCTTGAGCCACTGCGCCTGGCCCATAAACATATGTTTTTAATTCTTTTGGACATGTAATTAGGATGGTGTATTAGTCCATTCTCACACCGCTATAAAGAACTACCTGAGACTGGGTAATTTATAAAGAAAAGCGGTTTAATCGATTCACAGTTCCACGGGCTGTACAGGAGGTATGGTTAGGGAGGCCTTAGGAAACTTACCATCATGGTGGAAGGGCGAAGGGAAAGCAAGCACATCTTCACATGGTGGCAGGAGAGAGACAGCAAAACAACCAGATCTTTTAAACAACTAGATCTTGACTGGGTGCAGTGGCTCACCCCTGTAATCCCAGCGCTTTGGGAGGCCAAGGTGGGCAGATCATCTGAGGTTGGGAGTTCAAGACCAGCCTGACCAACATGGAGAAACCTCCATCTCTACTAAAAATACAAAAAAAATTTAGTCAGGCGCTTGTAATCCCAGCTACTCAGGAGGCTGAGGCAGGAGAATCAATTGAATCCCGGAGGCGGAGATTGCAGTAAGCGGAGATCGTGCCATTGCACTCCAGTCTGGCCAATAAGAGTGAAACTGGGTCTCAGAAAAAAACACACACACACCCAAAAAAACAACCAGATCTTGTGAGAACTCACTATCACGAAAACAGCAAGGAGGAAGGGGGAAATCCACCCCCATGACCCAGTCACCTCCCACCAGGTCTCGCCTCCACCACCGGGGATTACAATTCAACCTGAGATTTGGGTGGGGACACAGCCAAACCATATGAGATGGTTTTAAAAAACATGTACAGGAATATATTTTCTTAAATTGTATAAAGCAATATGTAGAAAGGGGAAGTCTTATAATGAGAATTGTTAGTACTCCTAATTTAAATTTTTGAAAAGTCAAGAAAATTTGAGTAGAACATTTGTATAGTTTGAGTCAAATAATCTTTACAATTGATTAATTATAAAAAAAATGCCATGATTCTCTTTTTCTGGTTCTCCTGTATAATAATTAGAAGAAAAAAATTCTCACTTTGCATTTGATAGTTTTATCAAGCATTTTTGTTTAACACTTGGTAAATTGGGAAGTTATTAAATAACGGGGGGTGTGTTATAATGGAGGAGATATTTGTTAAAATTTTTTTTTTAGACAGGTTCTCACTGTGTTGCCCAGGCTGGATTGCAGTGGCATGATCATATGTCACTGTAATCTTTAACTCCTGGACTCAAGGGATCCTCCTGCCTCAGCCTCCCAAGTAGCTTCCTGTGTTGGCCAGGCTGGTCTCAAATTCCTGGCCTGAAGCGATCCTCCCACCTCAGCCTCCCCAAATGTTGGTATTACAGGCATGAGCCACCTCGCCTGGCCTTTTTTTTTTTTTTTTTTTTTTAAGTAGTGATGTGGTCTCGTCAAGTTACTTAGGCTCATCTCTTAACTCCTAGCCTTAAGTGATCCTTTTGCCTCAGCCTCCTAAAGTCTTGGGATTATAAATGTGAGCCACTGGGCTCAGCCCATTAAAACTTTTACTGCCTTCTCTTTTTTATTTTGAAGCATTTTAGAGTAGTGGTTTAAAGCTTAAGCTTTGGAGTCACACAGGCCAGGGTTAAATCCTGACTGGTATTTATTAGTTCAGCGGACTTGGGACAAATTATTATTTATTTATTTTTGAGACAGAGTCTTGCTCCGTCACCTAGGCTGGAGTGCAGTGTTGCTATCTCAGCTCACTGCAACCTCCACCTCCTAGGTTCAAGTGATTTTCCTGCCTCAGCCCCTCAGGTAGCTGGGAATATAGGTGTGTGCCACTTTGCCTAAAATTATTTGTATTTTTAGTAGCGACGAGGTTTCACCACGTTGGCCAAGCTGGTCTCGAACTTCTGACCTCAGGTGATCCATCCGCCTTGGCCTCCCAAAGTGCTGGGATTACAGGTGTGAGCCACCATGCTCAGCTGGGACAAATTATTTAACCTCTCTGACCCTCTTTTTCCTAATCTGTACAGTGAAGAGTAGTACCTATATCACAAAGATGGAATGACAATTGAGAATGTGTAAAGTCCATACTATAGTGCCTAATAATAAGCACCAATAAATGATAATGGAAATGTTTGTTTCCCTAGTGCAGTGACTTTTCGTTTAGTTTTATGAAGTCCTGGTAGGTTTCATGAGGCCTCAGAGTAGTATCTTTCAAACTTTTCTGACCATGAACCCACACTAAGAAACACCTTTTACAAGGTGACTCAGTTCTTACATATATACTCAGACACGTATCTATACATGTCAGAATGTCAGGAGAAAATGCCCTGTGTTATTCTTTTCTTACCCTGCTGTAAAGAACTACTGGAGACTGGATAATTTATAAAGGAAAGAGGTTTAATTTACTCACAGTTCTGCGTGCCTGGTTGGCCTCAGGAAACTTACAATCATGGCAGAAGGCACCTCTTCACAGGGCGACAGAAGAGAGAATGAATGCTAGCAGGGGAAATTCCAGATGCGTATAAAACCATCAGATCTCGTGAGACTCACACATTATCATGAGAACAAAATGGGGGAAACCACCCCATGATCCAATTATGTCCACCTGGTCCTCCCCTTGACACATGGGGATTACAATTCAAGATGAGCTTTTGGGTGGGGCACAGCCAAACCATATCTTACCCTTCCATGGGCAATGTACTGCCTTGTTTTTTAGAGAAGTTTTAGATATACAGAAAGATGGAGCAGAAAGTACAGGGTCCCATATACCTTTTACCACCACTGCCACCTGCCCCCTTCCCCCTAGTTTTCCTATTATTAACATCATACATTAGTGTGGTACTTTGTTATAACTGATGGACCAAGATTGATTGATTGGTTGGTTGATTGATTGATTGATTCATTCATTCATTCCCAGGACCAGCTTTGACTTTAACTGATACATTTTGTTGACTGAAGTTTATAGTTTGCATGGGAGTTTACACTTTCTGTTGTATAGTTTTGTAGGTTTGGACAAATGTGTAATGACATGTTTCTTCTTCTTCTTTTTTTTTTTTTTTTTTTTTTTTTGTGGTGGAGTTTCCCTCTTGTCGCCCAGGCTGGAGTGCAATGGTGCGATCTTGGCTCACTGCAATCTCCGCCTCCTGGGTTCAAGCGATTCTCCTGCCTCGGGCTCCCAAATATGTGGGATTACAGGCGCACACCACCACTCTCTGGCTAATGTTTGTACTTTTAGTAGAGATGGGATTTCACCATGTTGGCCAGGCTGGTCTCGAACTCCTGACCTCAGGTGATCCATCCGCCTTGGCCTCCCAAAGTGCTGGGATTACAAGCGTGAGCGTGAGCCAGTGACATATATCTTCTATCACAGTATCATATAGAATAGTTTCACTGCCCTAAAAATCCCCATGCTGCAACTATTCGGCTCTCCCTCTCCTCCTGCCCTCTGGCAGCCACCGATCCTTTTACTGTCTCTATTGCTTTTCTCTTCCGAAATCTCTGTATACAGTATACATAGCATACTGTACATACTGCACCTAACATACAGTAGAGAGCTTTTTTATACTGGTTTCTTTCACTTAGCAATGTGCATTTAATATGGTTCCCTCATGTCTTTGTGGCTTGATAGCTCATTTCTTTCATTTTTAACTCTCTTCTGGATTTGTGCATTTTTTTAATATTACTGAATAATATTCCAGCAGTATTATGTACCACAGTTTGTTTATCCATTCATCTACTGAAGGACATCTTGATTGCTTCCAAGTTTTGGCAGTTATGAACAAAGCTGCCATAAACATTCACATGCAGGCTTTTGTCTGGACATATTTTCAGTTCCTTTGGGTAAAGACCAAGCAGTAGGATTGCTGGATCACATGGTAAAAGTATGCTTAGTTTTTTATGAAGCCACCAAACTGTCTTCCAACGTGGCTGCACCATTTTGTATTCCCAACAGTAAGTTCCTTTTGCTCCACATCCTCACCAGTGTTAGGTGTTGTTGATGCTTTGGATTTGGGCCATTCTAGTAGGTGTGTAGTAGTATTTCATTGTTGTATTAATAATTTGCAATTACCTAATGACCTATGATATTGAACATGTTTTTCATATATTTATTTTGCCATTTGTATGTCATCTTTGGTGAGGTGTCTGTTCAGATCATTTGCCCATTAAAAAATTAGGTTGTTTTGGCCAGGTGCAGTGGCTCACGCCTGTAATCCTAGCGTCTCGGCTGAGGCGTGTGGATCATTTGAGGTCAGGAGTTCGAGACCAGCCTGGCCAACATGGTGAAACCCCATCTCTACTAATGATACAAAAATTAGCTGGGCCTGATGGCAGGCACCCCTAATCCCAGTTACTTGGGAGGCTGAGTCATGAGAATCGCTCGAACCCAGGAGGCAGAGGTTGCACTGAGCTGAGCTTGTGCCACGGCACTACAGCCTGGGTGACAGAGTGAAACTGTGTCTCAGAAACACAGAAACAGCCGCATGCGGTGGCTCACACCTGTAATCCTGATACTTTGGAAGGCTGAGGTGGGAAGATCACAAGGTAAGGAGTTTGAGACCAGCCTGGCCAATATGGTGAAACCCCGTCTCTACTAAAAATACAAAAATTAACTGGACGTGGTGGCGGGCACCTGTAGTCCTAGCTACTCAGGAGGCTGAGGCAGGAGAATCGCTTGAACCCAGAAGGCAGAGGTCGCAGTGAGCTGAGATCATGCCACTGCATTCCAGCCTGGGCGACAGAGCGAGACTCTGTCTAAAAACAAACAAACAAACAAAAAACAAACACACACACACACAGAAACAAAGCTTGTTTTATGATTATTGAGTTTTTTTTTTTTTTTTCCTTTGGGGGGAGTCTGGCTCTGTCGCCCAGGGTGGAGTGTAGTGGCGCGATCTCAGCTCACTGCAAGCTCCGCCTCCCAGGTTCACGCCTTTCTCCCACCTCAGCCTCCTGAGTAGCTGGGACTACAGGCGCCCGCCACTACACCCGGCTAATTTTGTTTTTGTATTTTTAGTAGAGATGGGGCTTCACCGTGTTAGCCAGGATGGTCTTGATCTCCTGACCTCGTGATCTGCCAGCCTTGGCCTCCCAAAGTGCTGGGATTACAGGTGTGAGCCACCGCGCCCAGCCTGGGTGACAGAGTGAGACCCCATCTCAAAAAAGAAAAAAGTTCTTTGTTTATTTAGGATACAAGTCCTTTATGTATGTATTTATTTAGAGACACGGTCTCACTCTTGCGCCCAGGCTGGAGTGCAGTGGCACAGTCATAGCTCACTGCAGCCTCAACCTTCTGGGCTTAAACAAGCCTCCTACCTCAGCCTCCCAAGAAGCTGGGACTACAGGCCTGCACCACCATGCCTGGCTACTTTTTGTATTTTTTGTAGAGATGGGGTTTCACTATGTTGTCCAGGCTGTTCTCAAACTCTTGGGTTCAAGTGATCCACCCACCTTAGCCTCCCAAAATGCTGGGATTACAGACATCCCGAAGTGCTGGGATTATAGGTGTCAGAATTGATACTCTTTATTCTAGAATATTCTTTTTTAATTTTAATTTTTTATTATTATTTTTGAGATGGAGTCTCACTCTGTCACTTGGATCACTGCAGCCTCTGCCTCCTGGATTCAAGCAATTCTCCTGCCTCAGCCTCCTGAGTACTTGGGATTAGAGGCATGTGCCACCACGTCAAGCTAATTTTTGTATTTTTAGTAGAGATAGGGTTTCACCATGTTGGCCAGGCTGATTTCAAACTTCTGACCTCGTGATCCACCTGCCTTAGCCTCCCAAAGTGCTGGGATTACAGCCATGAGCCACCATGCCCGGCCTTTTTAAAAATTTGAGACAGCCAGGTGCGGTGGCTCACGCTTGTAATCCCAGCACTTTGGAAGGCTGAAGTGGGTGGATCACAAGGTAAAGAGATTGAGACCATCTGGCCAACATGGTGAAACCCCGTCTCTACTAAAAATACAAAAATTAGCCGGGCATGGTGGCACATGCCTGTAGTCCCAGATACTAGGGAGGCTGAGGCAGGAGAATTGCTTGAACCTAGGAGGCAGAGGTTGCAGTGAGCCGAGATCG
>NW_012102521.1:0-14382 GCF_000951045.1 Mandrillus leucophaeus | reverse complement strand
ACTGCACTCCAGCCTGGGCAACAGAGCGAGACTCTGTCTCAAAAAAAAAAAAAAAAAAAAAAAAAATTTTTGAGACAGCGTTTCACTTTGTCACCCAGGCTGGAGTGCAGTGGTTGGATCATAGCTCACTGCAGCCTTGACCTCCTGGGTTCAAGTGATCCTCCCTGCCTCAGCCCCCTGTGCATCTGGGACTACTGGCATATGGTACCATGCCCGGCTAATTTTTTGTAGTTTTTGTAGAGATAGGGTTTCGCCATGTTGCCCAGGCTGATCTCGAACTCCTGAGCTCAAGCAGCCTGCCCATCTCAACCTCCCAAAGTGCTGGAATACAGGCGTGAGCCACCACGCCCAACCTATTCTAGAGTATTCTTTAAGTTTTAGTGGATGGAATAAATGTGGTCAGCTGTATCACCTCTATATCCTGTAGTCATGACACATCTTGGTATTATGGAAAGCTGTATGAATTTTGCATTTGCACAAGGTTTAAGACAGGTTTCCTCAAAATGCGTTATGCTTTTAAATACTGTAGGGACTATATACTAAGTAAATAATGTAAATAGAAGCTAAGGTGTCTATTTTGTATTCCCAGGAATACTATATAATGTAATTTAAAATGTGAAATTATTAAGAGAAGTAAAACAGTGATTAGAACTAAACAGAATTGATAAGGTTATTGAGAATCTATTGTAGTGGCTAATTGTAGTGGCTATTTAACTTTGAGTAGATGCTACTCAGATATTTAAATATGTCTAGGACAGACATGGTGGCTCATGCCTGTGATCCCAGCACTTTGGGAGGCCAAGGCGGGAGGATAATTGAGCCCAGGAGTTAGAGACCAGCCTGGGCAACATAGCAAGACCCCATCTCTACAAAAAATAAAAAAATTAGTTGTGGTGCACTTTTACAGTCTCAGCTACTTGAGAGGCTGAGACGGGGGAGGATCACTTGAGCCTAGGAGTTCGAGGCTGCAGTGAGCTAGGATTGGTGCTGCTGTACTCAGCCTGGGCAGCAGAGCAAGATCCTGTCTCTAAAAAAATAAAAATTTTTTTTAAAATGGGCATGTATCTGTCTCTGCCTTCGTAAGAGGGTTAAATATGTACTTACACAGTCTTATCATTTATTTGGAAAAAATTTTTCATTGCTCTAAGGTTAATTTTCTTTCTTTTCCAAAAACAAGTTCTAATTATGGAAATTGGACTTAATATGATCTGACTAAACTGTACCTTTGTTTTCCTTGGAGTTAATTCTTCATCCCCAAAATTTGCATCAGGGGAAGGGGGTGGTGCTGAACTCACCCCCTGTTACCCTGCAGTGCCACCTTGTGGAAAGAAAGGCTTTAGCTCAAGCTTGTCCAACCCATGGCCCCGGGACCCCAGGAGGCCCAGGACAGCTTTGAATGCAGCCGAACGCAAATTAGTAAACTTTCTTAAAACATTATGAGAGATATATATATTTTTAACAGTCTTTTTTTTTTAGCTCATCGGCTATCATTAGTGTTAGTGTGTTTTATGTGTGGCCCAAACAATTCTCCAGTGTGGCCCAGGGAAGCCCAGAGATGGGACACCCCTGCTTTAGAGCAAGGGACATCCATTGTATCTCTAGGTTTGAGTGAAATCTGCCAGATACCACATACTTATGTTCAAGGCTCCTGACTTTCACTCTAATGTTTTTTTATGAGATGGAGTCACTGTTGCCCAGGCTGGCGTGCAGTGGCATGATCTTGGCTCACTGCAACCTCTGCCTCCTGGATTCAAGGGACTCCACTGTCTCAGCCTCCGAGTAGCTGGGATTACAGGCTTGCACCACCACGCCCAGCTAATTTGTTTTTGTATTTTTAGTAGAGATGGGGTTTCGCCATGTTGGCCAGGCTGGTCTCGAACTCCTGACCTCAAATGATCCATCCACCTTGGTCTCCCAAAGTGCTGGGATTTACAGGCATGAGCCACTGTGCCTAGCCTCACACTAACATTGTTTTTAAGAATACTTTTCTTCTCTTTGATGTGGACTAATTCAGTGATTAGAGGGGTAAAATACTGGCTGTTTTTCTATGGAGACATTGAAGATGAGAAAACAGGCAAACCACCTACCTGTTGTGATTCAAGAAACCTGCTATAAAAAGACATTTCATGGCTGGGTGCAGTGGCTCACGCCTGTAATCCCAGCACTTTGGGAGGCCAAGGCGAGTGGATCATGAGGTCAGGAGATCAAAACCATCCTGGCTAACACGGTGAAACCCTGTCTCTTCTAAAAATACAAAAAATTAGCCGGGCGTCGTGGCAGGTGCCTGTGGTCCCAGCTACTCGGGAGGGTGAAGCAGGAGAATGGTGTGAACCCAGAAGGTGGAGCTTGCAGTGAACTGAGATCGTGCCACTGCAGTCCAGCCTGAGCAACAGCGCGGGACTCTGTCTAAAAAAAAAAAGAAGACGTTTCACATATAATTGGGGGAGTTTATTGAGTGCCTCTTATGTGCCTGACACTGCTTCAGGCATACTGATACAGCAGTTAATTAACTGAAACTCTGCTCTGAAGAAGCTTATGTGTTCTATTGACAGCAGACAGAGGATAAACAAATATATAACATAGATCAGGTGGTGATTGAGTGCTAAGCAGAAAAACATAAGCCAGGGTAGGAGGACAGAGTGATGGAGTAGTGCTATTTTAGATAGATTGGTTAAGGAAAGCTTCCTTTCTAAGGTGCCATTTGAACAGAGACCTGAAAGAAGAGGGTAATACAATGTCAGTAGCTGAGTGAAGTGGTCTAGGCAGAGAATAGCAAGTGCAAAGCCCGAGGCAGGAGTTGGCTTGCCCTGTTGGGGGAGGGAGAAGGACGAAGAGTGTGGTGAGCAGTGAGATCAGAGTGGTGTGCATGTGTGTGTTGCAGGTCTTGGAGGGCCTCTTAGACAATAGTTAGGACTTTGAAATTTATTCTCAGAGAGGAAACCATGGGAAGGTTTTGAATGAAGTGATGTATCTGAAGGGCGAGAGTGGAAACAGATGAATGAGGTTGCTCTTGCAGACATCCTTTCTGAGAGGTGGTGGTGGCTCGGGCTTGGGTAGTAGCCAGGGAGACGAGTTGTCAGATTCTGGCTACGAGGTTGACAGTCTTGTTAATGGATTGTTTGTGGAGTATGAGAGAGAAGGAAGTTGAGCCAATCCTTTATTTTATTCTCCTTTCTCTGTGTGAATGGCAGTGACTCCCAGGTGTGTGTGTTTCAGTCTTTTGAGAGGCTGATTCAGGCAAGTGGGATGAAGCATTTAAGGTGATGGCTTAGACTTAGTTTTCCTTGCAGCTCTAATGTTTCTGAGATTTTAAATTGGTGAACTGAATTGCAGCCAGGGCCAGAAGGGACCTTAGCATCAATTCTCATATTGGGGAATTGATGGTGGCCCACTGGAAAGCTAAATGGGTCTTCCTGGTGTTCACCCACCCCCACCCCAACTGATCCTTTCTATGGCTTTTATGAGCTATTTACTCATAACCTACCAAGTGAATTATTGCAGGTTACTAACATTTAGTATAGCTTTTATCACCTTATTTCTCTTCAGTTATTTTTTGTTATCCCTGAGCTCCTTTTCCACTAGAAAGAAGAAGTAGATGGTAAAGGTGAGCAGGGGGGTCTAATACTTTACCTGATTGGGTTGGGCTAGAAAAGCCTGAGAGCATTTTCCTGCAAATGTGTGTTTCATATTATCTGCTGAGTTCCTGCCAAGAAACCAAGACCCAGAGATAGACCAAGGAGCAGCTTCCCCAGCCAGTTGCAGCAGTCAGTGGCATAGCTAAGGATAGAACTTGAGTTTCTTATTCCAGGGTTCTTTGTACCATGTAAGTCAAATTCCTTAATTCCTTTTCTAGAAGTTTTATATATCCTACTTTTTAAAAATAGCTCCATTGTGGTATAATTTATGTGCCATAAAGTTTACCTATTTTAAGTGAACATTCGGTGATCTTTAGTAAATTTACATATTTGTACAACCATCACCACAATCTAATTTTAGAACATTTCTGTCATCCCAAAACAAAGTTTGTGCCAATTTGCCATCACTCCTTATTCCCATCCCCAGTCCTAGACAACCACACATCTTTCTTTCTCTATGGATTTGACTGTTACGGGCATTTCACATAAATGGAATCATATAACGTGGTCTTTTGTGTGGCCTCTTTCACTTAGCTTAGTATTTCCAAAGTTCATCCATGTTGTAGCATGTGTCAATACTTTGTTACTTTTATTGCTGAATAATATTCCATTGTATGATATTCCATATTTATCTGTTAATGGGGATTTTGGTTTTGTCTTGTCCTTTTCTTTTTCCTTCCTTTTTTTTTTTTTAATTTGAGTCAGTGGCATGATCACAGTTCACTGCAGCCTTGACCTCCTGAGCTCAAGCAATCCTCCCACCTAGGCCTCGTGAGTAGCTGGGACTATAGGCGTGTGCTACCACGCCCAGCTACTTTTTAAATTTTTTGTAGAGGCGGGATTTTGTCATGTTGCCCAGGCTGGTCTTGAACTCTTGAGCTCAAGCGATCTGCCACCCTTGGCCTCCCAAAGTGCTGGGATTACAGGCATGAGCCACCGTTCCTGGCCTTGTTCCTTCTTTTTGGCTACTGTGAACAGTGCAGCTATGAATATTTGCATACAAGACTTCACGTGGACGTATATTTTTATTTCCCCTGGGTAGGTACCTAGGAGTGGAATTGCTGGGCCATGTGGTAAATCTGTGTTTAAAATTTTTTAGGCCAGGCGCGGTGGCTCAAGCCTGTAATCCCAGCACTTTGGGAGGCCAAGACGGGCGGGTCACGAGGTCAGGAGATCGAGACCATCCTGGCTAACACGGTGAAACCTCGTCTCTACTAAAAAATACAAAAAAAAAGCTAGCCGGGCGAGGTGGCGGGCGCCTGCAGTCCCAGCTACTCAGGAGGCTGAGGCAGGAGAATGGCGTGAACCCGGGAGGCGGAGCTTGCAGTGAGCCGAGATCCGGCCACTGCACTCCAGCCTGGGCGACAGAGTGAGACTCCGTCTCAAAAAAAAAAAAAAAAAAAATTTTTTTTAGGCCTGGCACGATGGCTCATGCCTGTAATCCCAGCACTTTGGAGCGGGCAGATCACCTGAGCTCAGGAGTTCAAGACCAGCCTGGTCAACATGGTGAAACCCCATCTCTACCAAAAATACAAAAATTAGCCGGGTGTGGTGGTGTGTGCCTGTAATCCCAGCTACTTGAGAGGCTGAGGCAGGAGAATCACTTGAACCTGGGAGGTGGAGGTTGCGGTGAGCTGAGATTGAGCCTCGGCACTCCAGCTGAACTGTTATGCAAAATAGCTGTACCATTTTACATTTTCACCACCAATATGTGAAGGTTTCAGTTTCTCCACATCCTTGTCAATGCTTGTGATTGTCTGTCTCTTTGATTATAGGATAATTCCTGTTTAGATTTTTTTATTCCTTAGAGATCGGATCTCACTCTGTCACCCAGGCTGTAGTATAGTGGTGTGATCATAGCTCACTGCAGCATTGAACTCCTGGGCTCATGTGATCCTCCACCTTAGTGTCCCGAGTAGGTGGGAATACAGACACATACCACCATGCCCAGCTAGTTGTTTATTGATTTATTTAGTTTTTAATAGAGATGGGGTCTCACTATGTTGCCCATGCTGGTCTCAAATTCCTGGGCCTAAGCCATCCTGCTGCCTCAGCCTCCCACAGTGTTGAGATTACAGACTTGAGCCTCTATGGCCAGCTAGTTCCTGTTTTTTAATAGCTTATACATCCTTAATTTGTGTTTTACTTTGGTTTCCTTGGACTGCCAAGAAAATAGTTTAAATACCAAGTTTGTAAAAATGTTAAAATATCTGTGTGGATTACTTAAATTAGTGATTATTTGATTTCAGTTGATTTTCTTAGTTCAGATGTTCCAGAAAGCAAGGGTAAGATGACCTCTTAAGCTACTTAATATGATCGTCAGTTTTCTGCCTGCCCCATCCTGCATTTCTTGAGCACCGCTGTGTGTCCAGGCACTGAGCTGGAGAACACAAGTATTGGCCTTATGGTCTAGTATGGTCTTTTCAACCTTTTTGGAAAAAAAAAAAAATGGAGCAAGTTAAGATACACTTAGATGATTTCAAGACCATGTAGTGAGTCACAGATACTGTTCCAGTAGAGGATATAGTCAAGAAAACTATTGATGATTTAATGTAAGGAAGTTGTACTTTAAATAGCCACAGTCTGTTACAGCAGGGGAGAAGAGGAGGCTCTATCTGAGGTTGGGTCAAGATGGGCAGACATTGGTTCCAGTCTTTCTCAGGTCAGGTCAGGATGGGTAGAGAGTATTATCAGTGAGCAGAAAAGGGCAGGGTTTGTTGTGTGATTCATCAGGGCAGAGAAACAGTTTGAGGAAAGGCATAAGTAGGACATCTTGTCATTACATGCTATATTTGTTACAGCACACAATTAGAAATTTTTGTTTTCCTAACTGTAGCTAACCAGATCTTATAGTTTATTTATTTATTTTCGAGATGGAATCTCGCTCTGTTGCCCAGGCTGGAGTGCAGTGGCGCTATCTCAGCTCACTGCAAGCTCCGCCTCCTGGGTTCACGCCTTGCCTCAGCTTCCCGAGTAGCTGGGACTGTAGGTGCCGCCACCACGCCCAGCTAATTTTTTGTATTTTTAGTAGAGACGGGGATTCACCGTGTTAGCCAGGATGGTCTTGATCTCCTGACCTGGTGATCTGCCCACCTCAGCCTCCCAAAGTGCTGGGATTACAGGCGTGAGCCACCGCGCCCAGCCCCAATCGTTTATTTTTAACATATTAATCCTTTAGGAAGGATAAACATATTAACTTGTTTTCTTTTTTCCTTTAGTTTTCTTAATCTTACTGAATTTCATCTGTTTTGTATATACTATTAAAGAAAAAAATATGCTACCCATTAAATTGTGTCGTGCCATCAATTATGAGATGTACTGTGATTTCAAAGATGTTATTAAAATATAGACAAGTGCATCTAGAATCAATACAATATATTTGTGTTGGAGCTTCTTTAGTTATTTTTAAGCTAAAGAAATCTTACTAGAATAACATTAGCAGTCACATGGCTTTTCAGCTTCAATTTTCGGTGATGCTTTAGGGGAATACGTACCATCCAGGTCAATACCAGCTTAATTTCTCTAGAAAGCTTTAAAATCTGCCATGATTACAATGAAATTAGCTTTGAATAATAGAGATTAGGGAAAATGAATTTTGCTAAAATTAGGAAAGACAAGGTTACTGCGAGTGATAAAATGGAATGTAAGAAATTGAAATAATGTTTAGTGACTTTTGGATAAGTTATTTGGGTGTTCTTTGCTTTTAAAAATAAATGTTCAGATTTACAACCTGCCATCATGCCTCTCCCCCTCGCTCGTGACATTGAACTTACTCATGAGCTGAAGAGTCTTGGTAATTCAGAAAGTTCCCCAAAATACTGCCACACCATCCTTCATTCTGACAATGCATTCATAAAGAAGTCTACTTTTCAGAGCAAGTAAGCACAAGCTGTGCCTCTGTGTGAGTGCCGAAGGCTACTGCTTTACGCGTGCCGTACTCATGAGCTTCTGCCTTCTAGAGGTAAGGATTGTGCGAATGTTTTGCTAGCTCAGAGCGTTGAGAGCAAACCGTGGGATGCCTTAGTGGGTAGAAGGGTAAGGGACGAGGAAGAAAAACCGATTCCGAAATACTGAGTGAAACAGGGCATTCTGCTTGTTGCTAGTGAACTGTAGGAATAGCACTTAAGGGAAGGTAGTAAAAACATTTTTTTTACTCATTTGAAACTTCAATTTATAAAGCATGATTTGGGAAAATATATTATTAGATCTGTAAGAGCATAGATTATGAAGTCACACTGGAAAATATTTACCATTACAACTGTGTAATAAATGTGTATAAGTAAGAATAAACTATATTCCAGTTGTTTCTGATGAAACTGTTAAAGCATTCGTCTTGGCCTTGTTTGAGCTGGATCCAGTAATTACCTATTTTATTCCAAATTCTATAGATTCCAGGCTACTTACTTCAGTATACAAAAACCCCTAGTTTTTATAAATTCTTACGAGTTAGTGAGCAGAGGTAACTGTTACTTAATTTTTTAAAAATTTATTGTAAAATAGAAATGTGTTCAGGGAAGAGGGATGATGCTTGTTTATTGAACAGACTGGATGTATCTTCGATTGTGTGTGTATATATATTTTCTCAACTTAGGGCATGGTGGGTGTTCTGTATTTTGTGTGTCATTCATGGAGTTGACCAGATTTTAGTGTGCCTCCCAGGCATCAGGTCCTGACTCAGCAATGGGAAATTAAAGACTCAAAAGTGAAGTGCTTGGAAGAGTGCAGAGTCTATGAGGGGAGGGAGTCATTGAGGTGATGCAATAGATATCTGGGTGAAGAGCCACTGGATTGCAAAGGAAGGAGCATGTGGCCTCCCTGGTGAGCGGAGGTGGTAAGGGATGTTTTGCAAAGATGGTAGTTAGGAGCTGAGTTTTGAATTGTGAATAGGAATTTACAGGCAAACAGGAAGGGTACTTCGGCAGAGACATGGCTGCCAGAGAGAACTCCATTGATGCTGATGGAGGGAGGTTTAGTGCTTGGAGAGACTTAGAAGCTAGAAGGCTAGGAGCATGTAGTTTATCTTGTTTTCTCAGAGTATATTTTATAGAAATCCAAGCCTCATGAGATTCCCTGGAGGGAAAAAAGAAATATACATGATCATTACATTAGACTCTTAAGGAGTGCTCAGTTAAGAAACCTGTGTCCTGCTTATATACCAGAGAAGGTGTTTTGGGAAGGGCTGGTGTTGGGCAGTGGGGAGCTCTTAAATATTTTAAGCAAGGGAATAATTTTATTTGACTTTTAGAAAATGAAATGGTAGGCCAGGCGTGGTGGCTCATGCCTGTAATCTCAGCACTTTGGGAGGCTGAGGTGGGCAGATCACCTGAGGTCGGGAGTTCAAGACCAGCCTGATCAACATGGAGAAACACTGTCTCTACTAAAAATACCAAATTAGCTGGGTGTGGTGGCGCATGCCTGTAATCCCAGTGCTTATAGTCCCAGCTACTCGGGAGGCTGAGGCAGGAGAATCACTTGAACCTGGGAGGTGGAGATTGCAGTGAGACGAGATCATGCCATTGCATTCCAGCCTGGGCAACAAGAGTGAAACTCCGTCTCAAAAAAAAGAAAAAAAAAGAAATGAAATGGTAGTGGGTGAGGAGTTAGAGTCAGGGGAGATTGGTGGCAAGGAAACCAGTTTAAAACTGTTACCAATTTTGGTTACATAAAATCTGATCATACTTGTAAAGATGCTTAATTTCAGAATGTAGGAATTTAGGGCACTTGTAAGAAAAAAAAATTTTTTTTTTTTTTTGAGACAGAGTCTTGCTGTGTTGCCCAGGCTGGAGTGCAATGGTGCGATCTTGGCTCATTGCAACCTCCGCCCCCCTGGGGTTCAAGTGATTCTCATGCCTCAGCCTCCTGAGTAGCTGGGACTAGAGGCACGGGCCACCACGCCTGGCTAATTTTTTGTATTTTTAGTAGAGACAGTGTTTTGCCATGTTGGCCAGACTGGTCTCAAATTCCTGATCTCACATGGTCCGCCCACCTTGGCCTCCCAGAGTGCTGGGATTACAGGCGTGAGCCACTGCGCCTGGATGAAAAAAAAATCTTAACAACAAACTGAAATTATATACTTACTCGAATTCAGAGATTTTAAGGTCTGGCTCTGTTGTCCAGGCTAGAGTGCAGAGGCGTGATTGTAAGCTGCACTGCACCTTCAGATTCCTGGGATCAAGTGATCCTCCCACCTCAGCCTTCGTCTGAGACCACTGTCGTGAGCTACCATTCCTGGCCTGTTTTTGACCTTTTATCGAAGATTAGACAGAAATGATTTTTTAAAATCTTTGGTTTAAATTTTACTTTATTCTTTTATTTTTATTTATTATATTTTTTTGAAACGGAGTCTTGCTCTGTCACCCAGGCTGGAGTGCAGTGGTGCGATTTTGGCTCACTGCAACCCCATGCCTCCCAGGTTTCAGTGGTCCTCCTGCCTCAGCCTCCTGAGTAGTTGTTCCACTGTGCCTGGCTAATTTTTTTTTTTTTTTTTTTTTTTTTTTTGCGATAGAGTCTCGCTCCGTCACCCAGGCTGGAGTGTGGTGGCGCAGTCTTGGCTCATTGCAACCCCTGCCTCCTGGGTTCAAGCGCATCCCCTGCCTCAGCCTCCCGAGTAGCTGGGATTATAGGCATGCACCACAATGCCTGGCTAATTTTATTTGTATTTTCTCCATGTTGGTCAGGCTGGTCTCGAACTCGCGACCTCAGGTGATCCATCCACCTCGGCCTCCCAGAGTGCTGGGATTACAGGCGTGAGCCACCGCACCCGGCCTGCACCTGGCTAATTTTTGTATTTCTTTTTTTATCAGAGTTGGGGTTTCACCATGTTGGCCAGGCTGGTCTTGAACTCCTGATCTCAGGTGATCCACCCACCTTGGCCTCGCAAAGTGCTGGGATTACAGATGACAGCCACGATGCCCGGCCTAATTTTTACTTTAGGTGTATTGTTTTTTTTTTGAGACGGAGTCTCGCTCTGTCGCCCAGGCTGGAGTGCGGTGGCGCGAAAAAGGCTCACTGCGAGCTCCACCTCCTGGGTTCATGCCATTCTCCTGCCTCAGCCACCTGAGTAGTTGGGACTACAGGTGCCCGCCACCACGCTCAGCTGATTTTCTTTTTTTTTTTTTTTTTGTATTTTGTTTAGCAGAGACGGGGTTTCACCCTGTTAGCCAGGATAGTGTTGATCTCCTGACCTCGTGATCCGCCCACCTTGGCCTCCCAAAGTCCTGGGATTACAGGCGTGAGCTACCACGCCCAGCTAGGTGTATTGTTTTTAAAGTATCTCTTTCATTGTTCCACTGAGGAAAAGAAAAAAGAGAAAACATTTTCCTTCCAGTATGATGTCTTAAGATGCTAGATCAAAGTGTTAGTATTTTTTTGAAATTTGAAAAAAAAAAAAAAAAAAAAGGCCAGGCACAGTGGCTCACGCCTGTAATCCAGCACTTTGGGAGGCCAAGGCAGGCGGATTACTTGAGGTCAGGAGTTCGAGATCAGCCTGGTCAATATGGCGAAAACCTGTCTCTACTAAAAATACAAAATAAAATCAACTGGGCATGGTGGTGTATGCGCCTGTAATCACAGCTGCTCACAGAAGGCTGAGGCAGGAAAATTGCTTGAACCAGGAGGCAGAGGTTGCAGTGAGCCAAGATCGTGACATTGCACTCTAGCCTGGGCGACAGAGTGGGACTCTGTCTCAAGAAAAACAAAAAAACAATTAAAACATCAGGTGTAGTGGCTCACATCTGTAATCCCAGCACTTTGGGAGGCCAAGGCAGGAGGGTTGCTTGAACTCAGGAGTTTGAGACCAGCATGGGCAGCATGGCAATACCCTGTCTCTACAGAAAATACAAAAATTAGCTGCACATGGTGGCACATGCCTGGAGTCCCAGCTTACTTGGGAGGCCGAGGCAGGAGGATCTCTGGAGTCTGGGAGGCAGAAGTTGCAGTGAGCCGAGATCACGCCACTGCACTCCAGCCTGGATGATGGAGTGAGACCCTGTCTCAAAAAAATAAAATGACGCCAGACGGTTTTAATTTTTTTGAATACACTATAATGTATTTTTTTGGTTTAAGGGTCGTTTATTTTTCTTTTACTGTGATATATTAATACACCTCCCTGGCCAATTTCTTTTAAGGAATTGGATTTTTGGTCTTTTTATTATCATTTTTTTAGGAGCGCTTTATGTATTGAGGGGATTAGCTATTTATTTGTAATATGAGTTGCAAATATTTTCCCCTACCTTGTTTTTTTGGTTTATAAGAGATTCTTATATTTAATATACTTGAATATCAATCTTTTTAAAAATAGTGTCTGGTTTTTGAGTCATAGTTAGAAACAACATCTATACTCCAAGGCTATAAAAGGGAATTTACCCAGGTTTTATTCTGGACTTTTTATGGTTTTAGGGTTCGTATCTAAATATTTGATCTATTAGGAAATTATGCTGGTGTACGATATATGGTATGAAACCATTTTTTTTCCAGATGGATATGTTTTGTTCAAACATCACTCATTGTATAGTCGTTTTCCCTCCTTGATTTTTGAGATACCTCCCTCATCATTTGCCATTTTTTTCGTGGGTAATTGGGTCTATTTCTGGGATATGACTTTGCCCCATTGATCTATATGTGTACTGGTGCCTGGTTGTTTTGGGGCTTTATAATGATCTGGTAGTGCTCTTTTCTATTACTCTTCTCGTTTGGAATTTTCCTGACTTGTCTTTTTCATCTTGTACGTGAACTTTAGAATCAGCTTATCTTTTATTATTTCCAGAAAAGAATCCTGTTGGCATTTTGGGGGCAGGGGGTGGGTAGAGGGATCACTTTAAATTTATAGATTAGTCTCTTTGTGATAAGGAATCTTAAGTTGTAGCTTTAATCTTTTCTCTTACAGATGATATTAACCGTTTTCTTGAGCAACAATGAACAGATTTTAACAGAAGTTCCTATAACACCAGAAACAACCTGTCGAGATGTTGTAGAATTTTGCAAGGAACCTGGAGAAGGCAGCTGCCATTTAGCTGAAGTATGGAGGGGAAATGGTATGTATTAGGTCCTGTAAAGGTTGTTACATGAATAAAATCAGATCACCATCTTTTAGCTAGCTTGTGATGGATTTGCTTTTTTTCTGATAAACCTGGGGAAAAAAAGGCACTAAGGGATAAAAGGTACTAAGTACCTAAAAAAGTAACTAAGTACATATAATTTAGTATTTATCAAATGGAAAATATTGCTTCTAGTTCTTAGTTATCTGTGGTAATAAAGAATTGAGTAATTAAAATAAATGTAATTATATTGCACGGGACTGAGTTTTACAAAATGCTTTTTTATATACTTCTTTTTTTTTTGAGACAGGATCTCACTCTTATCTCCCATGCCAGAGTGATAGATGTTTAGGTTGTTTTTTTTTTTTTTTTTTTTTGGCTGTTACGAATAATGCTTCTATGAACTTTCATGTACAAATTGTTTTTGTTTTTTGTTTTCTGACACGGAGTCTTTCTCTATTCCCCGGGCTGGAGTGCAGTGGCATGCTCTTGGTTCACTGCAACCTCCGCCTCCTGGGTTCAAACGATTCTTGTGCCTCAGCCTCCCAAGTAGCTGGGGCTACAGGCGCGCACCACCACGCCTGGCTAACTTTTTGTATTTTTAGTAGAGTTGGGGTTTTGCCATGTTGCCCAGGCTGGTCTTGAACTCCTGAGCTCAGGCAGTCCACACACCCTGGCCTCCCAAAGTGCTTGGATTACAGGCATGAGCCACCGTGCCTGGCAATGTACAAGTTTTTGTGTGGACGTATATTTTCATATCTCTTAGGTATAAACCTAGGAATTTCTGGGTCATATGGTAATTCTGTGTTTAACCTTTTCAACAATCACCAGACTGTTTTCTAATGCAATTGTTTCATTTTTCATTCCCTACAGCAGTATATGATGTGGAGAATTTCTCCACATTCTCATCAACACTTGATACTATCTAACACTTGATACTATCTGCTTGATTTTAGCCATCCTAGTAGTTGTGAAGATATGTCTTATTGTGATTTTCATTTGCATTTCCCTAACGACTAATGATGGTGAAAATCTTTTCATGTGCATATTGGCCATTTATGTATCTTCTTTGGAGAAGTGTCTATTCAGTTCCTTTGCCCATTTTTTTTTTCCCTTTTTTTAAGACAATGTCTTTCTCTGTTGCCCAGGCTGGAGTGCAGTGGCACAGTCCTGGCTCGCTGCCCCTCCATCTTCTGGGCTCCAGCAGTGCTCCCACCTCAGCCTCCCATGTAGCTGGGACTACAGGCATGCACCACCATGCCCAACTAATTTTTGTAGAAACAGGGTTTTGCCATTGTTGCCCAGGATGGTAACTTCTGGGCTCAAGTGATCCACTGCCTTGACCTCCCAAAGTGCTGGGATTACAGGTGTGAACCACCACACCCCACTCCATTGCCCATTTTAAAAATGGGTTGTCTTTGTAGTACTGAACTGTAGAAGTTCTTTATGTATTCTAGATACAAGTCCCTTATAGATATATAAATTACAATTTTTCTTTTTGCAAGGTGTTGTGCTTTTAATATTATACTTAGAATTCAGAGTAAATAATTTTAAGGATACATGGAGAAAAACTTGACTTTGATAAACATCGGACTATTATAAATTAGAAGTAAAAGGACAGGTCCTCAATTATTAGCCTAATGACAACTACAGGAAGCAGGCAGTTAAGTAATTGTAATTAATGTGGTTTTTTTTTTTTTTTTTTTTTTTTT
>NW_012102520.1:8341-9769 GCF_000951045.1 Mandrillus leucophaeus | reverse complement strand
ACCATGTTGGCCAGGCTGGTCTCAAATTCCTGACCTCAGGTGATACACCCACCTCGGCCTCCCAAAGTGCTGGGATTACAGGCATGAGCCACTGCGCCTGGCTGAGAACTGCATTTCTAACAAGTTTCCAGGTGATGCCAGTGCTGTTTGTCCCAGAACTACATTTTGAGACACTGACCTAAGGCAACCTGGTTTGATCTCTAATATCAGAAGAGGACTGGGAGAGCACTATGAGGCAGAGGAGACCCTCGGATCTCCTTGTGTACCTTCTGATCCAAATACAAGGTGACCTAGTATGACAACTATTAGCAAACTCACAAGGATAACAGAATGGGCTAAGAATGAGAATCTTTGGTGGCTCACGCCTGTAATCCCAGCCACTTGGGAGGCTGAGGTGGGAGAATCGCTTGAGCCAGGGTGGTGGAGGTTACAGTGAGCAGAAATCAGGCCACCAACACTCCAGCCTGGGCAAAAGAGTGACACTCTGTTTCAAAAAAAATAAAATAAAAAGGCCGGGCGTGGTGGCTCATGCCTGTAATCCCAGCACTTTGGGAGACGAAGGCTGATGAATCACTTGAGGCCAGGAGTTCCAGACCACCTTGGCCAACATGGTAAAACCCCGCCTCTACAAAAAATACAAAAACTGGTCGGGCATGGTGGCATGCACCTGTAGTCCCAGCTACTCTAGAGGCTGAGGCAGAGAATTGCTTGAACCAGGGAGGCGGAGGTGAGTCAAGATCGCACCACTGCACTCCAGCCAGGGCAACAGAGTGAGACTCTGTCTCCAAAAACAAAACAAAACAAAATAAAAACGAATGAGAATCTTGAAAAGTTGGCAAATGGCTTCAATTACGTGTCCCCCCGAATTACAAGTGTTTTTCAAAATATCACATCCTTGAGCCCACATGGACACCAGAGGGCATCCTGAGCTCACTAAAGCCACAACTGTCGCATTAGACCATTAGAATCCCGTGTAAAGGCCAGGCGTGGTGGCTGACACCTGCAATCACAGCACTTTGGGAGGCCGAGGAGGGTGGATCATCTGAGGTCAGGAGTTTGAGACCAGCCTGGCCAACATGGTGAAACCCCATCTCTACTAAAAATTAGCTGGGTGTGGTGGCATGTGCCAATAATCTCAGCTACTGGGGAGGCTGAGGCAGGAGAATCGCTTGAACCTGGGAGGCAAAGGCTGCAGTGAGCAGAGATTGCATCATTGCACTCCAGCCTGGGCAACAAGAGCAAAACTCCATCTGGGGGGAAAAAAAAAAAAAAAAAAGAATCCCTTTTAAAGGTTGGGCTTTGGCTGGGAGCAGTGGCTCACGCCTGTAATGCCAGAAATTTGGGAGGTCCAGGGTGGACCAAGGTGGATCACTTGAGGTCAGTTCAAGACCAGCCTGGTCAACATGGTGCAACCCCATATCTACTAGA
>NW_012102520.1:4935-7722 GCF_000951045.1 Mandrillus leucophaeus | reverse complement strand
GGAGGCTGAGGCAGGAGAATCACTTGAACCAGGGAGGCGGAGGTTGCAGTGAGCCGAGATTGCACCATTGCACTTCAGCCTGGGCAACAAGAGCAAAATTCCATCCCAAAAATAATAATAATAAGAAGTAAGATAATTGGGCCAGGCATAGTGGCTCACACCTGTAATCTCAGCACTTTAGGAAGCCAAGGTGGGAGGATCACCTGAGGTCAGGAGTTCAAGACCAGCCTGGCCAACATGGTGCAACCTCATCTTTACTAAAAATACAAAAAATTGGCCGGATGTGGTGACTCACGCCTGTATTGCCAGTATTTTGGGAGGCCGAGGCAGGTGGACTACAAGGTCAGGAGATCGAGACCATCCTGGCTAACACAGTAAAACTCCATCTCTACTAAAAATATAAAAAATAGCCAGGCGTAGTGGCATGTGCCTGTAGTCCCAGCTCCTGGGGAGTCTGAGGCAGGAGAATCACTTGAACCTTAGAGGTGGAGGTTGCAGTGAGCCGAAATTGCACCACTGCAGTCTAGCCTGGGCGACAGAGCAAAACTCTGTCTCAAAAAAAAAAAAAAAAAAATTAGCAGGGCATGGTGGCGCACCCCTGTAATCGCACCTACACAGGAAGCTGAGGCAGGAGAATCACTTGAACTCAGGAGGTGAAGGGTGCAGTGAGCCAAGTCAAGCCTGGGCAACCGAGTGAGATTCTGTCTCAGGAAAAAAAAAGAGAGAGAGAGCAATAATTAGAGGCAAGATAATGTATGAAGACATCTGTCACAACATTGTAAAGGCAAAAATGAAACAAGCAAACATTCAAATTCATTAATAAGGGGCTGGTTAAGTAAATTAGAACACAATGGATTTCTCAGTTTATGTATCTTCTCTACTTTCTTTTCTTTTCTTTTCTTTTCTTTTTTTTTTTTTTTTTTGATAGAGACAGGGCCTCGGTCTCTTGCCCAGACTGGAGTGCAGTGGCACGATCATAGCTCACTGCTCAAGGGATTCTCCCAACTCAGCCTCCCCAGTAGCTGGGACTACAGGCACGCACCACCATGCCTGGTGCCTGCCACCACACCCAGCCAAATCATTTTTCTTTTAAGCTTCAGGACACTCTCTGGACCCCTAATCTACTCCCTTTCAATCTATCAAAAACTATCTATAGAATACTGAAGTTCATGGCCAGGCATGGTGGCTCACGCCTGTAATCCCAACACTTTGGGAGGCCAAGGTGAGTGGATCATGAGGTCAGGAGTTCGAGACTAGCCTGGCCAAGATGGTGAAACCCCGTTTCTACTGAAAATACAAAAATTAGCCAGGCATGGTGGCAGGCGCCTGTAATCCCAGATGCTCGGGAGGCTGAGGCATAAGAATTGCGGGAGGCGGAGGTTGCAGTAAGCCGAAATCACACCACTGAACTCTAGCCTGGGCGACAGAGCAAGACTCCGTCTCAAAAAAAAAAAAAAAAACCCGAAGTTCCAAAGGAGGGTAAGCAGGCTGCACAAACAACTTTCGCAGAGTGGATACATAATCAGTGACTTGAAACACCTGCTGGGCACTCAAACTAGGACAAAGGAAAGAGCAAGAGAATGAGTATATGCTACAAAAACTAGAGATAAGTAAGATTCCTTACTCATATCCTTACCTCCAGTTTTTGGCACATAATGGGCACTCAGTTTATTGTTAAGTGAATAGGCTGCTGTGGAGAAAGGTAAATAAATGGTGGAAAGAATTACAAGGTGATTAACAAATCTGTACACTAAACCCCCGTGACAGGCAATTTACCTCTATAACAAACCTGCTCATGTACCCTTGAACTTAATATAAAAGTTTTTTGGCCAGGCAAGGGGCTCACGCCTGTAATCCCAGCACTCTGGGAGGCCGAGGTGGGGGGATCACCTGAGGTCTGAAATTTGAGATCAGCAGGCTGGGAGCAGTGGCTTATGCCTGTAATCCCAGCACTTTGGAAGGCCAAGGCGGGTGGATCACGAGGTCAGGAGATTGAAACCATCCTGGCTAACAGGGTGAAACCCCGTCTCTACTAAAAATACCAAAAAAAAAAAAAAGTTAGCGGGGCGTTGTGGTGGGCGCCTGTAGTCCCAGCTACTCAGGAGGCTGAGGCAGGAGAGTGGCATGAACCCAGGAGGCGGAGCTTGCAGTGAGCCAGTATCACACCACTGCACTCCAGCCTGGGCGACAGAGTAAGACTCCGTCTCAAACAAAAAAAAAATAAGAAAAAAGAAGTTTGAGATCAGCCGCGCCAACATGGTGAAATCCCCATCTCTACTAAAAATACAAAAAATTAGCCAGGCATGGTGGTGCCTGCCTGCAGTCCCAGCAACTTGTGAGGCTGAGGCAAGAGAATCACTTGAACCCGGGAGGCAGAGGTTGCAGTGAGCCGAGATCTCACTCCAGCCTAGGTGACACAGTGAGACTCGGTCTCAAAAAACAATAAATAACATCAGTAAGAAGCTCACTCCCTAACCCAAAAACCCTCCTCAAATAATCACAATTGTCTACTCTCATCTACCCTGCACCCCATACTCTCCTTCTCCCCACAGTGGCTGAAAGAATGGTGGGGAAGAAAGGAAGAAGAAATTGCCTTAGGCCTTCTCCCTCTTCTAGGGTCTCTACCTTTCCAGTATTTTCTTTTAAAAACTTTTTGCTTTTTTTTTTTTTTTTAGACATTGTCTTGCTCTGTCACCTGTAATACCAGTTACTTGGGAGGCTGAGGCAGGAGAATCGCTTGAACCCAGGAGGCGGAGGTTGCAGTGACCTGAGATCGCACCACTGCAT
>NW_012102520.1:2645-3901 GCF_000951045.1 Mandrillus leucophaeus | reverse complement strand
GGAGGCGGAGGTTGCAGTGACCTGAGATCGCACCACTGCATTCCAGCCTGGGCGACAGAGAGAAATAAAATAAAATAAAATAAAATAAAATAAAATAAAAATAAATAAATAAATAAATAAAATAAATTTTAAAAATGGGCAGGAAGATGTCTGAACATAAAAACACTTGACGCCACAGCGACCAAGGAGAGACACCTTAAACCTCAAATTCTCCTTTTTTTTTTTTTGAGACGGAGTCTCACTCTGTCGCCAGGCTGGAGTGCAGTGGCTCTGGCTATATCTGCTCACTGCAATTCCGCCTCCCGGGTTCAAGAGATTCTCCTGTCTCAGCCTCTCGAGTAGCTGGGATTACAGGTGAGCGCCGGGGTTTCGCCATGTTGGCCAGGCTGGTCTCCTACTCCTGACCTCAGGTGATCCGCCCGCTTCGGCCGCACAAAGTGCTGGGATTACAGGCGTGAGCCACCGAGTCTGATCTCAAACCCCAAATTCTTAAGTATAGGTGAGCCCAATCACTCCTCCCACTGCTGAGGAGAGACGCTTGGTTGGACTGGATTTAACCCAATGGGATTCAAGAAAAAGGTAAAGTCCCGCCTCCATAGCAGCTCCGGTCCAATGGGAGCCTCCCGGTATGTTCAGCTGGGAGCTGGGCCGGACTACGCTGGCTGGGAGTACAGGCTGGGAGCATCGCCTGTGATATCCACGGGACTAGTGGCAGGGGACCTGGACCTGAGCGAGAAGTACCAACCCCGACCGCCCGCCCTCTTGCACCCCCCCTCGTCCTACTGCTGTCCTTGCTGGTGACGGTTCATTCCGGAAGTCAAGCCAGTGAGTGCGGGACTCTGCTCCGCCCTCCATACCTGCTAAGTGTCCCCCTCCCTGATAACGTCTGACCCCTGCAGCCTGGCAGCGAGAGTCCAGCCCTCCGGGGAGACTGAGGCTGGGTGCCACCACCACCACTGGAGGCCTGACGATGCCTTACGCGGGTGTTGAGTCGTAGGGGGACTTAATTATGTAACACCTCTCCCCTTCCCCTGAGCCATAACCTTCCCCAAACTGTGGCCTTTATGAGGCCCCTTGGGAGCGCTTTTTGGAGCCCAGGGAGGTCTGGGGCGATGGAGCTTGCACGATAAAGTCAGGCTTAGCGGGTAGGTAGGGCTTCCTCTGAAACTGGTTGTCTGTGGTAAGTAATTGTCCCATGTCTCACACTTGAAGATTAAACTTGGCTGTAGGAGGTCCTTATGCCCATAATCCTAGGA
>NW_012102520.1:950-1570 GCF_000951045.1 Mandrillus leucophaeus | reverse complement strand
GAGGTGGCTCACGCCTGTAATCCTAGCACTTTGGGAGGCCGAGGCGGGCAGAACACTTGAAGTCAGGAGTTTGAAACCAGTGTGGCCAACATGGTGAAACCCCATCTCCCATCTCTACTAAAAATCCGAAACAATTATCCGGGTGCGGTGGCCGGTGCCTGTAATCTCAAGTACTTAGGAGGCTAAGGCATGAGAATGGCTTGAACCCAGGAGAAGGAAGTTGCAGTGAGCCGAGATGGCACCACTGCACTCCAGTCTGGGCAATAGAGCAAGACTCTGTCTCAAAAAAATAAAAAAGACCAGTACAGTGGCTCACGCCTGTAATCCCAGCACTTTGGCAGGCCGAGGCGGGCAAATCATGAGCTCAAGAGATCAAAGGCATCCTGGCCAACATGGTGAAACCCCATCTCTACCAAATATACAAATATTAGCTGGGGGTAGTAGTGCATGTCTGTAATCCTAGCTACTTGGGAGGCTGAGGCAGGGGAATCGCTTGAACCTAGGAGGCAGAGGTTGCAGTGAGCCGAGATTGCCCCACTGCACTCCAGCCTGGTGACAGAGCCAGACTCCGTCTCTTGAGCTGGGTATGGTAGAACGTCCCTGCAGTTCCAGCTACTCAA
>NW_012102520.1:0-623 GCF_000951045.1 Mandrillus leucophaeus | reverse complement strand
CAATGGCGCAATCTCAGCTCGCTACAACCTCTGCCTCCCGGGTTCAATCCAGTTAGTTTTTGTGTTTTTTTGTTTTTTTTCTTCGAGACGGAGTCTCACTTTGTTGCCCAGGCTGGAGTTCAGTATCGTGATCTCAGCTCACTGCCACCTCCTCCTCCCAAGTTTAAGTGATTCTCCTGCATCAGCCTCCTGAGTAGCTGGGATTAGAGGTGCGTGCCACCACGCCTGGCTAAATTTTGTATCCTTAGTAGAGATGAGATTTACCGTGTTGTCCAGACTGGTCTCGAACTCTTGACCTCGTGATCTACTCGCCTTGGCCTCCCAAAGTGCTGAGATTACAGGCGTGAGCCACCGTGCCCAGCCAAGACCCCATTTTTGAAAAACAAAATATAGGGCTGGTCACGGTGGCTCATGCCTATAATCCCAGGACTTTGGGAGGCTGAGGAGGGCGAATCACCCGAGGTCAAGAGTTCAAGACCAGCCTGGCCAACATGGTGAAACCCCATCTCTACTAAAAATACAACAAGTAGCCAGGTATGGTGGCATGTGCCTGTAATCCCAGCTACTCGGGAGGCTGAGGCAGGAGAATCACTTGAACCCGGGAAGTGGAGGTTGCAGTGAGC
>NW_012102519.1:10490-11904 GCF_000951045.1 Mandrillus leucophaeus | reverse complement strand
CATCCATCCATCCATCCATCCATCCATCCATCTGTACGTCCATCCATCCATCCATCCATCCATCTGTACATCCGTCCATCCATCCATCCATCCATCCATCCATCCATCCATCCATCCATCCATCCATCTGTACATCCATCCATCCATCCATCCATCCATCCATCCATCCATCCATCCATCCATCCATCCAACCGTCCATCCATCCATCCATCCGTCCATGCGTCCATCTGTCCATCCATCCATCCAACCATCCATCCATACGTCCATCCATCCATCCATCCATCCATCCATCCGTCCATCCGTCCATCCGTCCATCCGTCCATCCATCCATCCAACCATCCATCCATCCGTACATTCATCCATCCATCCATCCATCCATCCATCCATCCATCCATCCCTCCCTCTGTACATCCATCCATCCGTACGTCCGTCCATCCATCCATCCATCCATCCATCCATCCATCCATCCATCCGTCTACCTACATACCTACCTACCTCAGCCTCCCAGATGGTTGAGGCTGCAGGGAGCTATGATCACACCACTGCAGTCCAACCTGAGTGATTCATGATCGCACCACTGCACTCCAGACTGGGTGACAGAATGAGATCCGTCTTTTTATAAAAAAGTGATTACGAGGGTCTCAGTGCAAAAATGGTTTCCTCCTGCCCATTATGCCAGCTCGCCCAGGCCCAGAGGTGGAGTCATGATGTGAATGTGCTACGTGGTGTCCAGCGCCAGAAGTGTGGGTATAGTGGAGGAAAAAGACACAGAGCCAGGACCAGGATATGGAAACATTTTTGAACTATATGCTTTTAAAAATCACCACCCCATACTAGAGAAAGGACTGAATTAGGTTACTGTTTTCTCTCTAAAAATTGATAAAACAAAATTGTTGTCATGTGAAGAGAAAATCAGAGAGTATGCTGACAAAATATGTGGGAAAATCTAAAGCACAGGGACAGGGGAAGAAAATGGATGACTTGGACTATATCAAAATGGAAAGCTTTTTTTGTTGCAAATGGTACCATTCAGAAAATGACAAAAGCAACCCACAGAATGGGAGAAAATTTTTGCAAATATATTTGATAAAGAAGCTGTACCCAGAATATATGAAAGACTCTTGCCACTCAATAATAGAAAGACAACTCAATTATAAAAATGAGTAAAAGATTTAAATAGACATTTCTTCAAAGAAGATATACAGATGGCCAATAAACACATGAAAAGATAATTCAGCAGCTTTAGCTATCAGGGAAGCACAAGTCAAAACTACAGTGAGACAATACCCCTCATTTATACTCGCATGGCTAGAATAAAAAAGATAAACAATATGAAGTGTTGATGAGGATGTGGAGAAATTGAATCCTTATACACTGTTGAAAACATGAAACGAGGCCAGGCGCGGTGGCTCAC
>NW_012102519.1:6035-7825 GCF_000951045.1 Mandrillus leucophaeus | reverse complement strand
GAGACCATTTTCTATTTCAAAACTGTTTCTGAGTCATTTCTATTATTCATTTCTATTCTGTTATTCTGAGATAACAGAATCTCAGAATTCTGCAATCTACCTTCAAGCCCATTAAATGGGAATTTTTCCCGGAGAGAGTTTAAACCGGCCTCTGCGTGAGGGGAGGAGTGTAGACCCCAGAGATCCTTACAGGGAAGCACTTGTCATCACACTCTGGGGATTCTGGGAGAGAGAGAGGCGTGAGAAGGCTGTGTGTGGCCCTGTCTTTGAAATACAGAAGTTTGGTGGCACCTGGAACATTTTTTACATGACAGATATGGTGAAATTTAACAGGCTATCAAAGTGCAGATCAGGCCAACTGAATAGCAGTTTTGAGGAAAATGACAAGGTGCCAGGTAGTGGAGAGAGGAAGATTAAATAACCTACTTGGGTCTATGTGCCTGTGAAGACACACTCTTATGTCTTCCTTGCGTAGATACCTACCTTGTTCTAAAATAAACTTCAAGTGTGTTTAAAAAAAAAAAAAAACATGAGTACAGCCTGGGTGACATAGTGAGACCTTGCTTCTACAAAATACAAAATACAAAACCTGGCCAGACATGGTGGTGTGCACCTGTAGTCCCAGCTACATGGGAGGCTGAGGTGGGAGGATCACCTGAGTTCAGGAGTTTGAGTTTGAGGCTGCAGTGAGCCGTGATTGCACCACTTCACTCCGGCCTGGGCAGCAGAATAAGACCGTGTCTCAAAACAAACCAAAACAAAAACACAAGTGGAACAAGAAAGCATCATGAGGTGAGGAAATGAAGGTTAAGGGAAGATGAGGATCAGAGGGAGTAACAGGTTCAATTCTAAGACGGGGTCAACCTGTAGAATACGTACCATTAGGCAGGAAGCTTTGGCTTGAAGTGCCCCACAGCTTGCATCATGAGCTTCTCTATAGACAGTGGGTAAAAGAATCAGTGACAGAATTTAGGGCTTTTAAGATAAAAGCAAACCAGTTGCCTAAGGAAGAATGGCCATTTCCAGCACAGACGCCTGAGAGCCATTTTTCTGAGGATGTGGTTCTCACCCTTGATGGACAATCAGGACATTCTAGCAAGCGTGCATCGTGCTCTGGAGGGGCGCGTGGGATGTGCAGGGAGCATCGCTGAGGGATGGAGGGGTTCATGTGCATCAGGACTGCCTGGAATACCAAGGGTTATTAGTGCCAATAATGCTGTCAATGACATGTGATGGTTAATTTTCTGTGTCAACTTGACTGGGCTATGGGACGCCCAGATATTTGGTCAAGCATTGTTCTGGGTGTGTCTGTGAACAAATAGCCCTCACTAGTACAGGTGAGTCTCATCCAGTCGGTCAGAGGCTTCAGCAGAACCGGCCTTCCCGTGAGTCAGACGGACCTCCTCTTGCCTGGCTGCTCCATCGGGGACATGCTGCTCTGGGACTCCAGCTGAAACATCAGTTCTTCCTGGGTCTCAAGGCTGCCAGCCTTTGGGCTGGAAGGACACCATCGGTCTCCTGGTTCTCAGCCCTTTGGACTGTCACTGGAACTGTGGTGACCCAGTCTCTCTTGGGTCGCCAGCTTGCCAACTGCAGATCTTGGGATCTGTCATCCTCCATACATGAGCCAGTTTCTTATAATAAATCAATAAATATCTCTCTCATTATATATAATATATATATAATATATAATAATAAATATCTCTCACTATATATACTGATATATACATATATATCCTATTAGTCCTGGTTCTCCAGAGAACTCGGGCGAATGCAAACATTCCATATGC
>NW_012102519.1:2216-4321 GCF_000951045.1 Mandrillus leucophaeus | reverse complement strand
TGGCCAGGCGCAGTGGCTCACGCCTGTAATCCCAGCACTTTGGGAGGCTGAGGTGGGTGGATCACCTGAGGTCAGGAGTTTGAGACCAGCCTGGGCAACACGGGGAAACCCCATCTCTACCAAAAGTACAAACGTTAGCCTGGTGTGATGGCGGGCGCCTGTGACCCCAGCTACTTGGAAGGCTGAGGCAGAGAATTGCTTGAACCTGGGAGGCAGAGATTGCAGTGAGTCGAGATTGCACCACTGCACTCCAGCCTGGGCGACAGAGTGAGACTGCGTCTCAAATAAAAGGAGAAAAAAAAAAAATCACCCCTTAACTCAGAATCAGCCACGCTGAACCGAGGTGAGGTTGTATGCATATCAGATTGAGGACCTTCTCTGGGGGGTGGTAGGCTGATGGCTTAGTCATCCTGTAAAGAGCCCAGCATGTGACGCACAGCTGGGTCTACCTACAGCATGGAGATGGCTATCTGGGAATAATGGGCACTAGAATTGGAGGATCCTGATGAACCACTTCGTGGCCCCTTGCTTGTACCACCTCCCTTCCCGCCAGCTAAATATTGCTGAGATACCCAGCTTCTGATTAAAGCTGCATGATGGAACTTGTCCTAAGGATGCAACTGATGGCCCGTGTCAGCTTGTTGGAGGTAAAAAATATATTTTAATTTGTTTAGCTCTCTGGGGAAATTATCTGAGCCTGCATGTGATAATCAACTTTCACATGAGCTTTCAAGAAACCTGAAATGATTTGAGCAACAAAATGAGATTTTTAATCTACATAAATATAGGAGTCGTTTGCCTCTCTGTTTGTGTGTGTGCGAGAGGAGGGGAGATTAAAACAATTCTAACTCGTTCCTTCTCCTCTAGGACACTCTTATTAGCAACGGTAGGAAAATGGTCATAGGAGTGGTACCTCGCCTAACATTCTCACGCACATTTTCCCTTTGGACTTGAAACTTCACATCAACTCTTAAGGACGGGGGCAGGGGTAGCAAGTGCTGCTTCCTCTTTTTATGGAAAAAAGTAGGTCTCAGAGAGGTTACACGACATCCCCAAGTTCATGTGCTGGTGGATTGTAGAGTCAGTTCTAGAGGCCAGTTCTTTTTGGAAGCTGGCTCAATGCTCTTTCTACCTCACCGGCTGTCTCATATGAATACTAGTGTTACTAATGCAAAAACATTACCATAATAGTATCGCAAGAGAACAAATTCAAGGGAAGACGGATTGATACTGGCCGGGCGCAGTGGCTCATACCTGTAATCCCAGCACTTTGGGAGGCTGAGGTGGGCGAATCACGAGGTCAAGAGATCGAGACCATCCTGGCCAACCTGGTGAAACCCCGTCTCTACTAAAAATACAAAAATTAGCCAGGCGTGGTGGTGGGTGCCTGTAGTCCCAGCTACTCGGGAGGCTGAGGCAGGAGAATGGCGTGAACCTGGGAGGCGGAGCTTGCAGTGAGCCGAGATCACGCCACTGCACTCCAGCCTGGGCGACAGAGCGAGACTCTGTCTCAAAAAAAAAAAAAAAAAAAAAAAAAGAAGCAAACAAAAAACCCTTACATTCAGCATAGGGCTTAGCTAATACATGGAAGCAACTGACTACGATTTGTTAAATAAGCAAATGAATGGTCGTGTGAATGGATAAATGAGGTCTGTGAAGTCGAATGCTTGTCTGGGTGAGGGGACAAGTCTCCCGGCTCACCCTCACCTCTGTTGGCTGTGCTGCAAGCTGTAGTCAGGATGGTCATTTTCCAGCTTTGACCATGATTGCTCTCGCTTTTGGTGTCAGCGCCTACCTGTATGGTGCCTTCCATTTGTCAGTTGCCTTATATCCCAGCACTCTTCCTTAAGAGCTGAAGAAATAGCTTACATTTTAATATGAAATCATTTTCTATTTATCTAGCAAGGTATAGATTCACATAATACATAATGAATGGTAAAATGCTATTAGCATTATGTACTTAAATTATTTGGCTTTAAGGCCAGGCACGGTGGCTCACGCCTGTAATTCCAGCACTTTGGGAGGCCGAGGCAGGTGGATCACCCACATCTAGATGTGTATAAGAGACAGGTGGAAAGGTGACCTGCAGAGCTGCAGCTGCAAAT
>NW_012102519.1:1744-2166 GCF_000951045.1 Mandrillus leucophaeus | reverse complement strand
AAAATTAGCTGGGTGTGGTGGCACATGCCTGTAATCCCAGCGACTCAGGAGGCTGAGGCAGGAGAATCGCTTGAACCCAGGAGGCAGAGGTTGCGGTGAGCTGAGATTGTGCCATTGCACTCCAGCCTGGGCAATAAGAGCAAAACTCCATCTCAAATAATAATAATAATGATAATAATAAATTATTTGGCTATAATCCCCATTAGAGTTACTATTTAATGGGTAGAGAGTTTCAGTTTGAGCTGATGAAACAGTTCTGGAGATGGATGATGGCAACAGTTGTACAACAATGGGAATGTACCTAATGACACTGAAACCTACACTTCAAAATGGTTCAAGGTAGATTGCTTGAGCCTAGGAGTTTGAGACCAGGCTGGGCGACATAGTGAGACCTCATCTCTAAAAGGAAAAAAAAAAAAAAA
>NW_012102519.1:0-254 GCF_000951045.1 Mandrillus leucophaeus | reverse complement strand
GCAGTGGCTCACGCCTGTAATCCCAGCACTTTGGGAGGCCGAGGCAGGCGGATCACTTGAGTTCAGGAGTTCAAGACCAGACTGGCCAACATGGTGAAACCCCGTCTCTACTAAAAATGCAAAAATTAGCTGGACGTGGTGGCGCACACCTGTAATCCCAGCTACTCGGGAGGCTGAGGCAGGAGAATCTCCTGAACCTAGGAGGCGGGGGTTGCAGTGAGCCGAGATTGCACCGCTGCACTCCAGCCTGGGTG
>NW_012102518.1:4986-7051 GCF_000951045.1 Mandrillus leucophaeus | reverse complement strand
TTAGTAGAGACGGGGTTTCACCATGTTAGCCAGGATGGTCTCAATCTCCTGATGTCGTGTTCTGCCTGCCTCAGCCTCCCAAAGTGTTGGGATTACAGGCGTGAGCCACCGCGTCTGGCCTCTTCTTTTCTTTTCTTTCTTTTCTTTTTTTTGGCATGAGTTTTGCTCTCGTTGCCCAGACTGGAGTGCATTGTTAGTCTTGGCTCACTGCAGCCTCTGCCTCCCAGGTTCAAGTGATTCTCCTGCCTCAGCCTCCCGAGTAGCTGGAACTACAGGCACCCGCTGCCACACCTGGCTAATTTTTGTATTTTTAGTAGAGTTGGGGTTTCACCATATTGGCCAGGCTGGTCTTGAACTCCTGACCTCAGGTGATCCACCCACCTTAGCCTCTCACAGAGCTGGGATTATAGGTGTGAACCACCGCACCCAGCAGTTTCTTTTTCTTTCTGAGTTGAATAAGATATTCTTTCAATTTTCTTACACCCTGAAAACTGTATCATTTCTCTTACCTTAAATCACAATTCTAATTTGAATATTTTAAAAAAGTACTACTGTTACAATATATTAAATTCATATTTTGACTATTTTATTGTCTTTAACAGATTCTCTTTGCCAGTTGAGTTTTACATAGTGCTCACAGTTAAATGCTTCCGTGAGGTAATACTAAGACCCAGGTTTTACAAGGTTTCCTTACTTCTTGGTGTTTTTCCTCCTGCTCTATCATAGCCAGTTCCTTCTTAATTGAAATCTTAACTCTGATTTGAGTACTGAAACTAGCTGCTTACAAATATCCACTATAACTTTCTCACTGTTCTTGGTATTGTGTAATAGTCTCAACAAACTAGAATTCAAAATCATGACTTGAGATTTACAGTGTAAATTTTTGTTTTGTACTTGTAACCGATGATGGAGAACCTATTCATTGAACACACTAGGCACTACTCTAAGAAACAATGGAGAATAAATACATAATTCCTAACTTCAAATAATTTACGGGTTAGTTGGATAGAAAAGTAGTAAGGTGACATATTCAGAAAGAATGGTAAGTGCTTTGGCAGGGCAAATATAAGATACGATACTGTGGGAACATGTGGGAGGGATACCTAACCCAGTTTTTGATCAGGGAGGACTCACCACAGAAATTCACAGAAATTGGAACTAACATCTGAAGGCATGGTAGTTAGGCTAACCAGGAAAATGTAGCAATGCAGAATCCAAAGGAGGAGAGAATGTACTTTCAAGAACTGGGGGATGGTAAATAGTACGAAAAGATTCAGAGAAAAGATTTCAAAAGTTAATTTGAAATGAAGTGAAGGAGTGAGGTAGGATGAGAAACCAAACTTCATGGGCTAAAGAGCCATTGACTTGAAGGTAGGAAAGGAAATGGAAGCAATAAATGTAAACCAGTTACTCTTTGACAAGAAATTTTCCTATGCAAGTGATAGGCCAAGATAGCAAAAGGAACAGCATGGGTTGGCAAGTAAGTTAAAAGCACTATGGAAACTGCTAAGTGTTCCGAAAAGTATCATGACAAAACTAGGATGTCCTTTCCTCATAATTTTTAGACAAATATAGAAAGATAAGTTGAACCTCTAGAGTTTTGAAAGTAAATGTCACCTGAAATTCTTCATGAAGCTTTATTATTGGATGAGTGAGTTCTTTACTTACATTGTATAACTCCCACATTTTACTACTCTCCAAGCATTTGTACTTTTTTATTATATATATGTCTTCAGTATCTTTATCCTTCCAGAAAGCAATTTTTGCTTTATGCAGCGTCACACGCACATTTTAAAATAAGTACTTTTGGTAGCTTAGTTTACAACCCTTTGGAGTTAACTGTCCTGAGTGGCTGCTTCTTTAAAAACAATGTCCTGAGACATTGGAGCACTTTGTAAATTCATAGATTCCACTCTCCACCCCAGTCCTTCCCAAGTGTGTTGTAGCTAATTTTTTTAACCCTAGCAACTTAATGTTTTAGGTTAAAGTAGTTAAGATAACAGCTGTACTGGCCCACCACTGTACTGGGAAATGTAGCTTCGACTACAGTGTCTCTCTATTTTTT
>NW_012102518.1:2108-4936 GCF_000951045.1 Mandrillus leucophaeus | reverse complement strand
AAATTCTTTGCTAAGGCTGATGTCTAGAATGGTATTTCCTGGATTTTCTTCTAAGATTTTTATAGATTGAGCTCTTACATTAACGTATTTAATCCTTTAGATAATTTTTGTATATGGTGAAAGATACAGGGGTTAAGTTTCATTCTTCTGCATGTGGCTAGCTAGTTATCCTAAAAACCATTTACGTGTGTGTGACTGTTATCGATAGGATTGCATTATTTATTTGGCTCTCACATTGAATGTTATTGGTATATATTAAATGCTACTGAATTTTGTACATTTATTTTGTATGCTGAAACTTTACTGACTTTGTCAGCTCTAGGAGCCTTTTGGCAATGTCTTTAGGGTTATTTCTAGGTATAGAATCATCATCAGTGAAGACTGATAATTTGACTTCTTTTCCTATTTGGATACGTTTTATTTCTTTCTCTTGCCTGATTGCTCTGGCTAGGACTTCCAGTACTATGTTGAATAGGAGTGGTGAGTATGGGCATCCCTTTCCTAAGTGGAATGCGTCCAGCCTTTGCCTGTTTTCAGTATGATGTTGGCTGTGGGTTTGTCATAGATGGCTCTTATTATTTTGAGGTATGTTCCTTCAAAGCCTAGTTTGTTGATGGTTTTTATCATGAAGAGATGTTGGACTTTATTGAAAGCTTTCCCTGTGTCATTTGAGGAGATGATAATGGTTTTTAATTTTGTTTATGTGGTGAATTAATGTATTGGTTTGCCCAGGCTGGAGTGCAGTGGTGCCATATCGGCTCACTGCAACCTCTGCCTCCTGGATTCAAGCAGTTCTCCTGCCTCAGCCTCCCGAGTAGGTGAGATAACAGGTGTACACCACCATGTCCGGCTAAGCTTTGTATTTTTAGTAGAGACAGAGTTTTGTCATGTTGGCCAGGCTGGTCTCGAACTCCTGACCTCAGGTGATCCGCCTGCCTTGGCCTTCCAAAGTGCTAGGATTACAGGCGTGAGCCAGCGCACCCGGCCAATAACTATTTTCAGTTTGTGATGGCAACAAATCGTTGCCAAGAGAATTGTCTTACAAATGACCAGAGTGACACTTGCTGCCACCTTCTTGAGAATGCCTAGTCTCAAAGATGGATGCTCACTTTCTTTTACTTCCTTATCAATATCAGATAAACTAAGGGCAGAACCTTGTCCTAATAACTATTGGCTGATGTTTGCTATCACCAGTCCTGGTGGTCCATGCCAGGTTTAGATAACTTTTTAGGTTAAGGTCAGCTATCAGAAATCATTAGGATTTGTCATACCCAAAAAGCATTATGGGAATACATGTGTAAATAAGATGTGTTTGTTTGGCAAGCAGGGCGTCTGACTTTTGGCCTGATAATATTCCTTATTATTATTTATTAATATAAATTCTGTAACATAAAACTCATTTTAATTACAGTCATCCTTAGTGTACTGGGGATTGGTTCCAGGACCCACACCCTACACCCTGAATATACCAAAATCTGCATGCACATGCTCATGGCAGCCCAGCAGAACCCATGTATACAAAAATTCGACCATCTGTATATGCAGGTTCCACATCTACAAGTAACTATTTTCGATTCACATTTGGTTGAAAACTATTCATGTGTAAGTGAACCCATGCAGTTCAAACCTGTGTTGTTTAAGAAGCGATGGGTATTTTTTTGTTTTTTGTTTCTTTGAGATGGAATCTCTCTCTGTTGCCCAGACTGGAGTGCAGTAGTGGCATGATCTCGGCTCACTGCAACCTCTGCCTCCTAGGTTCAAGTGATTGTCCTGCCTCAGCCTCCTGAGTAGCTGGGATTACAGGTGCCCGCTACCATGCTCAGCTAATTTTTTTTTTTGTAATTTTAGTAGAGATGAGGTTTCACCATGTTGGCCAGGCTGGTTTTCAACTCCTGACCCCAAGTGATCCGACCACTTCTGCCTCCCAAAGTGCTAGGATTACAGGTGTGAGCAATTGCTCCTGGCCAGCAACTGTATTTTTAAGTATAGAATCCAGTGGCTTTTAGTATATACATAATATTATTCTAGAAACATTGCCTAATTGCAGACTATTTTGATCACCTTATATCTGTTAAGCAGTCATTCGCTACTCCTTTCTCCCTCTCTGGACATTTCATATAAATAGAATCATATAATATGTTGCCTTTTGTGATTGGCTTCTTTAATGTTTTCAAGATTCATCCATGTTGTATTATGAATCAACACTTTATTCCTTTTCATTGCTGAATAATGGTTCCATTATATGGACATTTCCATTTTTTACAGAAATGTGTTATGTGAACATATGAACATTTGTGTACAAGTTTTTCATTGAACGCCTGTTTTTTCTTTTTTTTTTTTTTAAGACCGTGTCTCGCTCTGTGGCCCAGGCTGGAGTGCAGGAGCGCGATTTCCACTTACTGCAAGCTCCGCCTCCCGGGTTCACGCCATTCTCCTGCCTCAGCCTCCCGTGTAGCTGAGACTACAGGCGCCCGCCACTACGCCTGGGTAATTTTTGTATTTTCAGTAGAGACGGGGTTTCACCGTGTTAGCCAAGATGGTCTCGATCTCCTGACCTCGTGATCCGCCTGTCTCAGCCTTCCAAAGTGTTGGGATTACAGGCGTGAGCCACCGCGCCCGGCGGTAAACACCTGTTTTTAATCTCTTAAGTATATGTATACCTCAAAGGAGAATTGCTGGGTCATGTGGTAATGCCATGTTTAACTTTTTTTTTTTTAATTTTTTGAAATGGAATCTCGCTCTGTCGCCCAGGCTGGAGTGCAGTGGCGCGATCTCGGCTCACTGCAAGCTCCGCCTCCCGGGTTCACGCCATTCTCCTGCCTAAGCCT
>NW_012102518.1:1625-2058 GCF_000951045.1 Mandrillus leucophaeus | reverse complement strand
GGAGTGCAGTGGCGCGATCTCGGCTCACTGCAAGCTCCGCCTCCCGGGTTCACGCCATTCTCCTGCCTAAGCCTCCCCAGTAGCTGGGACTACGGGTGCCGCCACCACGCCCGGCTAATTTTTTTTTTTTTTTTTTTTTTTTTAGTAGAGATGGGGTTTCACCATGTTAGTCAGGGTGGTCTCGATCTCCTGACCTTGTGATCTGCCCGTCTCAGCCTCCCAAAGTGCTGGGATTATAGGCGTGAGCCACCGTGCCCGGCCCGCTATGTTTAACTTTTTGTGGAACCACACGAATTATTTTTAGATCACGGGTTCCACTTCTGTGAAATACGGAGATTTACTCATTTAAAACATATTAATTGAACACTTTCTACAGGCCAGGCACTGTACCGGACACCTGGGTATCCTTTCTTGGGGTTGGGAGGAGAAAGAC
>NW_012102518.1:0-1575 GCF_000951045.1 Mandrillus leucophaeus | reverse complement strand
AGCTCACAGAGATTGAATATGTGTAAAATACATACTGGTATGATAAAGATTAAATATGCATTGTTATTTTAGAGAAAAGGTGGATAATACCTACTTTCCAATGTATTTTTAGCATGACACATGTCAAACTTAAAGTATAGAGAATACAACAGTGAATACCCTATGTAGCTACAATCCAGCTAAAGCGAAATTAGTATTTTGTTTTTCTTCATTAAGAGATAAAACATGACACATATATTTGAAGCTCCTTGGTTCCATGTTCCTTCCCATTCCCCATCTTTCTTTTCAGAAATAACCATTTATCTTAACCTGATTTAAATCAATAGTAGTTTGTTTCTCTCTTTAGCAAAGGATTTTTTGCCATTCGTAAATTACTTAATTAGCTAATCTGTCGTTTTATTATTTTTTTCTTAAGCATTTGTGTTTGTTAATTATCCTTCTTTTACAAATGTGTATGTCATGAGCTTAGAAAACAAAAGTGAATTACCGATTAATACATGTTTAGTAAGTAGTTAGTCTTGTTTTTTAATACCTTGCCCAGTACCATTTCCCTCTACAGGGCTGAGGTTCTTTTGTTTAAATAATGCAAAGATGTGACCTATTTGCTTCCCATATATTGTTCACTGTGTATTAGTACTAAATTATATAAGTAACCTACAAAGTCAGCCTTTTATTCTTCATTTAGGGTGTTAAGTAAAAGATTAAAAATACACTGATGAAGCATGGGTTGAAACTTCTCAATATAGTCTGAGGCACCTTAGCAACAATTATTAAGAAATTGTCATCAATGCGTGTCTTCATGCTTGTAGTCATTCTTCATTTTACACATATTGAGTACCCACTATGTTTCAGTTCTAATACTAAATTCTAGGTAATTAACCGTAAAGCAGACATGGATTCTCTCCTTGTATTTGCCAGTCACTAGAAACTAGTGACTGTGGAACTATAAGGCATGAAATGATTGGCTTATTTACTTACTTACTGTAGGTGGGCCTTAATTCTATTAACTCTTTGTATCACTTAACAGCTTTAACTGTGGAGAAAATTGGCATGATCCTGTTAAATGTAAGGTGAGTTTGTCTGACATTTCCTTTTTAAATAATGTAATGACACACTTCTAAGACTTAGTGACTGAAAATCATAGCTGATGATTTTATCTATCTATTGGTAGGTTTTTTTTTTTTACCCTTTTAATTTCGAATGATTATTGAATGTATTCAGAGGTAATTCCTTAGTATAAGTCAAGTCAGTTCCTGATTATTACTAGGATAACCATGGCTAAGGCACGTCTTTGTCAGGCTTTGTAATGAGGGGAATACACACCTTGTAGTTGGGCTTCTTTTCAGGCTCTAGGTTCCCCACTCAGCTTCTGCCAAAGAAAATCCTGCTTTGGTTGATTTTATATATACTGGACGTTATAGCTATGGGATTTCCCTGGCTTAAGAAGATGTGAGCCTAGTGATAATCTTATTCATTGGCTTTTACATTTAAGCTTGACTATAGTTAAGTGCTAAAGTAATTTGCTCTTTTTCAAAGTCTTTTGTTGTATTCTAACAATTGTTGTTTTCAAACAGT
>NW_012102517.1:9257-10810 GCF_000951045.1 Mandrillus leucophaeus | reverse complement strand
TCAATTGTTTACTGTGAAACTGTAATAGCTTTAATGTTCCACTTAAATAATTTTTAATGACTATTATCTTATTCACAATAATACTTAAAATGATACATTAAAACCTATAAATGTGGGTTGCTGTTCTTGTGAGGGGAATTCAAGTCCACATGTTTAGGATTATAAGGTAATGTTGGATTAATTCATATGTTATATATGTTTGTTGTGGAATTAAAATAGCATTAAATAGTCTATTTAAGAGTAGAGTAGAAATAAGAAAAATAAAGAGTATCATCTATGGTATGGTATCATCTATGACAAAACCCTTGATGTGGTAGAGCTTCCTTTGACCCATTTGATTTACCTCCCTTCCACCTCCCTCCTGCTGAGCGCTGCTTCAGGGTCCTTGTGGACCATATTAACTGGACACCATATTCAAAGGCAATCACCAATGAGAAGGTGATCAGAAGAAAGGATCAGAGTGAGATTGAAGAATGTATTCTGCTGCAGGGTGGATGATTTCAACCTCTGAACAGGTCACAGGCAATCCTCTCACTTGCTCTTTCTCTCTTTCTCTCTCTCTCTCTTCCCCACCTCTCTCTCTCTTTAAGAGTTCAGGGTGGTGGTCCCTTCATTCTGGTCATAGGCAATCCTCTCACTTGCTCTTTCTCTCTTTCTCAGCCTCTCTCTCTCTCTCTCTCTCTCTCTCTCTCCCCGCCCCCCTCTCTTTAAGAGTTCAGGGTGGTGGTCCCTTCATTCCTTCCTTTAGGCCTGGGAGAGACACTGCTCCTCCTCATTTTTTACTAGTCTCAGGATATTGCCCCAAACTATGTGGTTTCCCTGCATCCTGCTACAACTTTGTAAATAATCAGTAATCCCAATTTGAATGACACATACTTTTCTCTTCTTCTTCTCCTTCTGCTTCTCCTTCTTTTGACGCTGATGATATACTTTAGGTACAAATAAGAGAAAAATGGTTTGGGGAATATAAATTATTTATCTTCACCTTGAAGCTTAGCGGCAGGTAAGAATAGGGAATTGAGGTCTTTCAACTATAGTTAAGGATGCTTTTCTTTTCTTTTCTTTTCTTTTCTTTTCTTTTCTTTTCTTTTCTTTTCTTTTCTTTTGAGACACAGTATCGCTCTGCTGCCCAGCCTGGAGTGCAGTGGCACAATCTTGGCTCACTGAAACCTCCACCTCTGAGGCTCAAGTGATTCTCCGGCTTCCACCTCCCTGGTAGCAGGGATTACAGGTGCCCATCACGACGCCCTGGCTAATTTTTGTACTTTTATTAGAGACGGGGTTTCACCATGTTGGCCAGGCTGGCCTCGAACTGCTGACTTCAGGTAATCCACCCGTCTCGGCCTCCCAAAGTGTTGAGATTACAGGCATGAGCCACTGCATTATTGGATCAGGTGATTATGGAAGCCACGATGTCCCAGAATCTGCCCTCTGCAAGCTGGAGAAGCAGGGAAGCCACTGGTATGATTCAGCCTGAGTCCAAAGGTCACAGAACCAGCAGTACTAAGAACAGAGAGACAATTTGTCCTTTTGTTCTATTCTGGTCCTCAGTG
>NW_012102517.1:2396-2817 GCF_000951045.1 Mandrillus leucophaeus | reverse complement strand
TTTGTTTGAAAACTCCATTACTTTATAAGATAATAAGTTGTTGTGATTGTTCTTTTTGTTTTTTTGGTGGGGTGGTGTGACTAGAGGTCATTAGATACTTTGGAAGTCATATAAATTTCCAGAGTCTACTATAAATTTTAGACTATAAATGAAGATGTGTATTTCATAGCTACAAGGATTTATGCAGTTAAGTAAAATGACATTTTTGTGTTCTAACATATTTAAAGTAGAATTGTAAAATCACACTGTCATCATTCTAAACAAACTCCACACTGATGGAATCTTTATTTTTACATGCTCAGATAGAAATACAGAGGCAGACATACTTCTACATATTGTTTTATCTTAATTTTAAATGAAAAGAGGTATTTCACTTAGGTAATCTACAGGTTGTAATAGTAAGTTAGAATTTTCCAAAAAA
>NW_012102517.1:1014-1420 GCF_000951045.1 Mandrillus leucophaeus | reverse complement strand
GGACAAAGGGCAAAAGCAGAACCACTAATAAGGGTCCAACAAAGATCACAGGACAAAGAGCAAAAGCAGAACCACTGATAAAGGTCTATGTTCAGCGGTGCACATATTGTCCTGATAAACATCTTAAACAACAGAAAACAGGGTTCTCAAGCAGAGAACCGGTCTGACCACAAATTTACCAGGGCAGAGTTTTCCCAACCCTAGTAAGCCTGAGGGTTCTGCAGGAGACCAGGTCATATCTCAGTCCTTATCTCAACTGCACAAGACAGACATTCCCAGAGCGAGCATTTATAGACCTCCCCCCAGGAACACATTCCTTTCCCAGGGTATTAATATTAATATTCCTTGTTAGGAAAAGAATTAAGCAGTATCTTTCCTACTTGCACGTCCGTTTATAGGTTCTCTG
>NW_012102517.1:650-964 GCF_000951045.1 Mandrillus leucophaeus | reverse complement strand
CAGCAAACTGACACAGGAACAGAAAACCAAACACCACATGTTCTCACTCGTAAGTGGGAGTCAAACAATGAGAACACATAGACACAGGGAAGGGAGCATCACACATTGGGGCCTGTTGGGGGGTGGGGGGCAAAGGGAGGGAGAGCATTAGGACAAATAGCTAATGCACGTGGGGCTTAAAACCTAGATGATGGATTGATAGGTGGAACAAACCATCACGGCATGTGTACACCTATGTAACAAACCTGCACATTCTGCACATGTGTCCCAGAACTTAAAGTAAAACTTTTTTTAAAAAAGAAATTTTTGAAAAG
>NW_012102517.1:0-385 GCF_000951045.1 Mandrillus leucophaeus | reverse complement strand
ATGAAATCTTCACAAATTATGTTCCTTTGCCATGGCTACAGCTGGTCCCACCATTCAGGGTCCCTGACTTCCCACAACAAGAAACTAGCATCCCCGTGAACAGGCAAACTACAGAATGGGAGAGAAATTTTGCAATCTACCCATCTACAGAATATCCAGAATCTACAAGGAATTTAAGCAAATTTACAAGAAAAAAAAATAAAAAAGTGGGCAAAGGATATGAACAGACACTTTTCAAAAGAAGACATTTATGAAGCCAACAAACATATGAAAAACAGCTCATCATCAGCGGTCATTAGAGAAATGCAGATCAAAACAAAAACTGAGATACCATCTCATGCCACTTAGAATGGCTATTACTAAAAAGTCAGAAAACAGCAGATGC
>NW_012102516.1:17916-18515 GCF_000951045.1 Mandrillus leucophaeus | reverse complement strand
TCGATCTCCTGACCTCGTGATCCACCCGTCTCGGCCTCCCAAAGTGCTGGGATTACAGGCGTGAGCCACTGCACCCGGCCTCTTAATAAATTTTAAGAGTATAAAGGGGTACCTTGGTGCAGTGGCTCACGCCTATAATCCTAGCACTTTGGGAGGCCAAGGCAGGTGGATCACCTGATGTCAGGAGATCGAGACTATTCTGGCCTACATGGTGAAATCCCATCTCTACTAAAAATACATACATACACACAAAAAATAATAATAATAATAATAAAATAACGTGGGTGTGGTGGCACGTGCCTGTAATCCCAGCTACTTGGGAGACTGAGGCAGCAGAATCGCTTGTAACCAGTAGGTGGAGGTTGCAGTGAGCCGAGACCACACCACTGCACTCCAGCCTGGGCGACACAGCGAGACTCTGTCTCAAAAAACAAAACAAAACAAAACAAAACAAAACAAAACAAGGAGGGTAAAGGGGTCTCAAGACACGAGTTTAAGAATGTTGGTTTCGGCCGGGCGCAGTGGCTCACGCCTGTAATCCTAGCACTTTGGGAGGCCAAGGTGGGTGGATCATGAGGTCAGGAGATCGAGACCACCCT
>NW_012102516.1:9131-9716 GCF_000951045.1 Mandrillus leucophaeus | reverse complement strand
TTCACAATTTATTTGTCTGCGTTTTTCACTGTACACTTGATTTTCTTCTTTCTCAGGTGGTATAATGAATTTTCTCCCAGTCTAGAGGTTGCAGGTTGAGCAACTTACAAAACCAAATATAGCTAACAAGAGAACGACATTTAAAGAACTTTGCATGGAGGTATAGTATGAGGCAACTAATTGGAAAAGGAAAGCAGCAAGCTATTTATTTCCCAGGGTCCAGGTGTTCTGTTTAGTGCATCAAGAAAGTTTTAAGGAGAGATGGAGGTGGACTGGTTTCTCTCCCTTGAAAAAATCATCTGGAGGCTGGGTGCAGTGGCTCACACCTGTAATCCCAAAACTTTGGGAGGCTGAAGGGGGCATATCACTTGAGGACAGGAGTTTGAGACCAGCCTGGCCAACATGGGGAAAACCAGTGTCTACTAAAGATACAAAAATTAGCCAGCTGTGGTGGCGCGTGCCTGTAGTCCCAGCTATTCAGGAGGCTGAGGCAGGAGAATTGCTTGAATCTGGGAGGCGAAGGTTGCAGTGAGCCAAGATCGTGCCACTGCACTCCAGCCTGGGCAACAGAGTGAGACTCTGTCT
>NW_012102516.1:8378-8681 GCF_000951045.1 Mandrillus leucophaeus | reverse complement strand
TGGGAGGCTGAGGCAGGAGAATTGCTTGAACCTGGGAGGCGGAGGTTGCAGTGAGCTGAGATCACGCCACTACACTCTAGCCTCGGCGATAGAGTGAGATTCCATCTCAAAAAAAAAAAAAAAAAAAAAAAAGTTGCTCATCTAACAGGTACCTGTGAGAGACACAGCTCTGGAGACGAAGCCAGCCTCGTGCAGGGGGCCTCTTGGGATTGCTGTGGACCTCGGTCCTCCTCGATCCTGTTACACCCACACTGTCGGAAACCAAGGCCTGGGAGGTGGAGTGGCTTGCTCTGCTTCACACTG
>NW_012102516.1:0-2478 GCF_000951045.1 Mandrillus leucophaeus | reverse complement strand
AGGCAGGAGAATCACATGAACCCGGGAGGCAGAGGTTGCAGTGAGCCGAGATCGCGCCACTGCACTCCAGCCTGGGCAACAGAGTGAGACCTTGTCTCAAAAAAAAAAAAAAGAACACACTTTATTTTCTAGAACAGTTTTAGTTTTACAGAAAAATTGAGCAGATGGTACAGAGAGTTTCCATATTCCTCCTGCCCAACAGCTGCCTGTTTATCAACACCCTCCACCAGAGTGAGGCATTTGTTATAACTGATGGACCTGCACTGACCCATCCTTAACACTCAAGGTCCATGCTTTACTTTAGGGCCCATTCTTGGTGTTGTATATTCTATGGGTTTTAACAAATGTGTACTGTCATGTACTCACCATTAGAGTATATCATACAGTAGTTTCATTGCCCTAAAAGTCCCCTGTGTGCCACCTATTTATTCCCTCCCCCAAACCCCTAATCTTTTTATTGTCTTCATAGTTTTGCCTTTTCCAAAATGTGGTAGAGCTGGAATTATACGGTATGTAGCCTGTTCAGATGGGCTTCTTTCACTCAGTGGTATGCATCTGGGGTTCCTCTGTGTCTCTTCTTGGCTTGACAGTTTCTTTCTTTTTAGCGCTGAATAATATTTTATTGTCTAGATGGACTATAGTTTATGTATCCATTCACCTACTGAAGGACATCTTGGTTACTTCCAAATTTTGACAACTATAAATAAAACTGCTGTAAATATCTGTGTACAAGCTTTTAGGTTTTCAAGTTTTTAGAGTAAATACCAAAAAGCTCAATTGCTAGATCGCATGGCGAGAATATGCTTAGTTTTGTAAGAAATCACCTTAGAAACTGCCTATCCATGAAATTGTGAGGAAGGTAAAAGAAGTTTGTGCTAGCTTTGCTGTTGTGCTTCAAACTGCAACAGTTGCAACCAGTGTGTGATGTTGTATGAAGATGGGAAAGGCATTACATTTGCCCCTGGAAGACCTAAAGAGAAACTTGTTACAATTTTTTTGTTTTTTTTTTTTGGTGGGGGTTGGAATCTCTGTTACCCAGGCTGAAGTGCAGTGGCGTGATCTCAGCTCACTGCTATCTCTGCCTCTCGGGTTCAAGTGATTCTCCTGCCTCAGCTTCCCCAGTAGTTGGGGTTAGAGATCCACGCCACCACATCTGGCTAATTTTTGTATTTTTAGTAGAGACAGGGTTTCGCCATGTTGACCAGGCTGGTCTTGAACTCCTGACCTCAAGTGATTCGCCTGCCTTGGCTTCCCAAAGCGCTGGGATTACAGGGGTGAGCCACCTCACTCCACTAACATGTTACAATTAATGGCAATTCAGTGTGGTATCATCTGTGGTTTCAGGATGGAGGGAGGGGGGCTTAGATAAGGGCTTGGATAAGACTGTCAATGCCAGTCTTCAAAGGAGACAGTCGTATATCCCTTAATGACAAGGATATGTTCTGAGAAATGCATTGTTAGATGATTTCATCATTGCATATATATCAGAATGGACTTAATGCAAACCTAGATGGACTAGCCTACAACACATCCATGCTGTATGGTATGGCCTATTGTTCCTAGGCTACACACCTTTGCAGCCTGTACCATACTGAATACTGAAGGCAACTGTAACACAATGGGAAGTATTTGTGTATCTAAATATATCTGAACATAGAAAAGGTACAGTAAAAATACAGCATACAAGACAAAAAAAATGGTGCATCTGTACAGGGCACTTCCCAGGAATGGAGCATGCAGGACTGAAAGTTGCTCTTGGTGAGTCAATGAGTAGGTGGTGAGTGAATATGAAGGCTTAGGCCATTACTGTGCACTGCTACACAGTTTATAAACACTTAGGCTACACTAAACTCATTTTAAAAAAACCTTTCTTTAATAATAAATTAAGCTCAGTTTACTGTACCTTTTTACTTTATAAACTTTTTGGTTTTTTAAACCTTTTTTTTTTTTTTGAGATGGTGTCTCATTCTGTCTCCCAGGCTGGACTGCAGTGGGGCAATCTCAACTCACTGCAGCCTCTGCCTCATCTCAAGGGATTCTCCTGCTGGATTATAGGCACTTGCCACCGCACCTGGCTAATTTTATTTATTTATGTATTTTCTCTGAGACAGAGTCTTACTGTCGCCCAGGCTGGAGTGCGGTGGCGCAATCTCAGCTCACTGCAACCTCTGCCCTCTGAGTTCAAGTGATTCTCCTGCTTCAGCCTCCTGAGTAGCTGGGATTACAGGCGCCTGCCACCGTGCCCAGATAATTATTTTGTATTTTTAGTAGTCCAGGCTGGTCTTGAACTCCTGACTTTGTGATCCACCCACCCCTGCCTGCCAAAGTGCTGGGATTACAGGCGTGAGCCAGTGCACCTGTCCAATTTTTGTACTTTTAGTAGAGACAGGGTTTCACCATGGCCAGGCTGGTCTCAGACTCCTGACCTCAAGTGATCCACCTGCCTTGGCCTTCTAAAGTGCTGGGATTGCAGGTGTG
>NW_012102515.1:10420-10781 GCF_000951045.1 Mandrillus leucophaeus | reverse complement strand
AATGCTATCCCTCCCCTCTCCCCCCACCCCACAACAGGCCCCGGTGTGTGATGTTCCCCTTCCTGTGTCCAAGTGATCTCATTCTTCAATTCCCACCTATGAGTGAGAACATGCGGTGTTTGGTTTTCTGTTCTTGTGATAGTTTGCTAAGAATGATCGTTTCCAGCTGCATCCATGTCCCTACAAAGGACATGAACTCATCCTTTTTTATGGCTGCACAATATTCCACGGTGTATATGTGCCACATTTTCTTAATCCAGTATGTTACTGATGGACATTTGGGTTGATTCCAAGTCTTTGCTATTGTGGATAGTGCCGCAATAAACATACGTGTGCATGTGTCTTTATAGCAGCATGATTT
>NW_012102515.1:6353-10370 GCF_000951045.1 Mandrillus leucophaeus | reverse complement strand
TCTTCCTAGCATCGATAGACTTTACATTTTGACATGTTTTTGCAATGGCTGGTACCTGTTGTTCCTTTCCATGTTTAGTGCTTCCTTCAGGATCTCTTGTAGAGCAGGCCTGGTGGTGACAAAATCTCTAAGCATTTGCTTGTCTATAAAGGATTTTATTTCTGTTGCACTTATGAAACTTAATTTGGCTGGACATGAAATTCTGGGTTGAAAATTCTTTTCTTTAAGAATGTTGAATACTGGCCCCCACTCTCTTCTGGCTTGGAGAGTTTCTGCCAAGAGATCTGCTGTTAGTCTGATGGGCTTCCCTTTGTGTGTAACCCGACCTTTCTCTCTGGCCATCCTTAACATTTTTTCCTTCATTTCAACTTTGGTGAATCTGACAATTATGTGTCTTGAAGTTGCTCTTCTCGAGGAGTATCTTTGTGGCATTCTCTGTATTTCCTGAATTTGAATGTTGGCCTGCCTTAGTAGGTTGGGGAAGTTCTCCTGGATGATATCCTGCAGAGTGTTTTCCAACTTGGTTCCATTTTCCCTGTCACTTTCAGGCACACCAATTGGACATAGATTTGGTCTTTTCACATAATCCTGTATTTCTTGGAGGCTTTGTTCTTTCTTTTTACTCTTTTTTCTCTACACTTCTCTTCTCACTTCATTTCATTCATTTGATCTTCAGTCACTGATATTCTTTCTTCCAGTTGATCGAGTCAGTTACTGAAGCTTGTGCATTTGTCATGTAGTGCTCGTGTTATGGTTTTCATCTCTATGAGTTCTTTTAAGGTCTTCTCTGCATTGATTATTCTAGTTATCCATTCATCCATTCTCTTTTCAAGGTTTTTAGTTTCTTTGTGTTGGTTACGTAGTTCCTCCTTTAGCTCTGAGAAGTTTGATCGACTGAAGCCTTCTTCTCTCAACTCATCAAAGTCATTCTCCATCCAGCTTTGTTCCGTTGCAGGCGATGAGCTGTGTTCCACTGGATGGGGAGATGTGCTCTAATTTTTTGAATTTCCAGCTTTTCTGCCCTGCTTTTTCCCCATCTTTGTGATTTTATCTGCCTTTCGTGTTTGATGATGGTGATGTACTGATGGGGTTTTGGTGTGTGTGTCCTTTCTGTTTGTTAGTTTTCCTTCTAACAGTCAGGACCCTCAGCTGTAGGTCTGTTGGAGTTTGCTTGAGGTCCACTCCAGACCCTGTTTGCCTGGATATCAGCAGCAGAGGCTGCAGAAGATAGAATATTGCTGAACAGCGAGTGTTGCTGTCTGATTCTTGCTCTGGAAGCTTCCTCTCAGGGTTGTACCCCGCCATGTGAGGTGTGAGGTGTTGGTCTGCACCTAGTGGTGGATGTCTCTCAGTTAGGCTACTCAGGGGTCAGGGACCCACTTGAGCAGACAATCTGTCCGTTCTTAGATCTCAACCTCTGTGTTGGGAGATCCACTGCTCTCTTCAAAGCTGTCAGACAGGGGCATTTACCTCTGCTGAGGTTTCTGCTGCTTTTGGTTAACTATGCCCTGTCCCCAGAGGTGGAGTCTACAGAGGCAGGCAGGCCTCCTTGAGCTGTGGTGGGCTCCACTCTATTCAAGCTTTGTTTACCTACTTAAGCCTCAACAATGGCAGGTGCCCCTCCCCCAGCCTTGCTGCTGCCTTGCAGTTAGATCTCAGACTGTTGTGCTAGCAATGAGGGAGGCTTCGTGGGCGTGGAACCCTCTGGGCCAGGTGTGGGATATAATCCTGGTGTGCCGTTTGCTAAGATCCTTGGTAAAGCACAGTATTAGGCTGGGAGTTACCCGATTTTCCAGGTGTTGTGTGTCTCAATTTCCTTTGGCTAGGAAAAGGAATTCCCTTCCCCCTTGCACTTCCCACGTTAGGCAATGCCTCACCCTGCTTCAGCTCTTGCTGGTCGGGCTGCACCCGCAGACCAGCACCACCTGTCCGACATGCCCCAGTGAGATGAACCTGGTACCTCAGTTGAAAATGCAGAAATCACTGGCCTTCTGTGTCACTCACACTGGGAGCTGGAGGTTGGAGCTGCTCTTATTCGCCCATCTTGGGCGTGCAACCTATTTTTTTTTTTAACCAACAGAGAGTGTTAATTTTTTAAATTTTGACAATCTTCTGGGTGAAAACAGCATTGTATTTTTAGTTATCATTTGCTTTTTAATATTATCATGTAAGTAACAGAGATACTAAACCCAGAAGGATAAGGGAGCAAAGATAAGAAAAAGAAACACACATATAAACAACAATAAGAAATCTGTCTAAAATATTGGAAAATCAGAATGAGAAATGAAATATGACTGTAATGATAAAAATCAGTAATAAAAATGACTGTTAAATTTAAAAATAAGGCAGAGCAACCACAAATGACATGAGAATGAGGCAGACAAAGTTAAAGCACCTAAAGTCTTCATCTTGTTTGAAAGGAGCATAGAGATATTGATTACCTTCAGATGCTGCCACATTTGATAAGCATGTTAGAAATGTAAGACTGACTTTTAACTAATATAACTAGAATTTAAAACTCCTAAATCAGTAAGGGAAAATTAAAGAAGACTTTAAATAAAAAGTTAATTGATTTAATATAAGTGATGCAAGGAAAACAAAAGAAGCACAGTAAGACATAGCAAATACAAAGCACAATATATTGTAACAGAAATGAATGTAAATAGCACAGTGATCACAAGTATAAATAGCTTAAATATGTGGGTTAAAGGAAAGTTCTCAGATTAGATAAACAATATCGCAAAATCCAGTTACATGCCCTTCATAAGATCACAAAAAACCTAAAAACATGAAAATGTTAAATCAAAACCAGATAAAAGATACACAAAGCAAACACTAACAGGAGACAGAAAGATAGCTTATGTAGTTACAGACATATCTAAAAGTATAGTCTTATACCAAAGGCATTAGTAAAAACAAAGACAGCCATTACATAATGATAGTGAAGTCACCAGAACATTATGCTAAAACTGAATCAGTCTGCACCTAGCAATAAAACTACAAAACATGTAAGAAATATAGGAGAATTATAAGAAGAAATTAATTGACAAATTGAAACACATGTCTCAATGATTAGAGAGTAAGTGGAAAAAGGAATAAGGATATCAAATAAGCTTGTCGATGTTCTTGTCTGTAACATCTAGAAGTCAAAATATATTCTTTAAAACTAATAAATCAAGTGCACGTATTTACATATTTAAGAGTACAAAGGTAGACACACATACACACACACAAAGAAAGAGGAAGGGAGAGGATATGAACTAGTTTTATGATTGTTCATTATAGAAGACTAACAGGAATCGTCTAAAGAAAGAGAGAACTAAGTGTATTATGTACAAATAAACTTATCAAAGTAACCTTGAAATATACACCTTCCTTAATATCTGAAAAGCTAAAATTTAAAAAATGCACAATAAAGACATAGTGAAAGGTTTTCAAAAATACTCATGTAAACATTATATTTAACTGAAGTTAATATCTCAAAATTAGATTGAATCTATTTGCCATAAGAATAATTATAAATGGGCTTCTTAACTGAACTTTATAAATGAAAATATTTTTAAATTAGATTAAGATAAAAACTATATTATTTGCAATATGCAAAAGACACCTAACATACCTAACATAAAGCCACTCAGAAAGATGTATTCATTACTTTCAACAAATAAGATGATGGGCAAAGGCATAACAAGAGAATGCAAACAAAAAAGGAAGCAGAGGTCACATTCGTCTTATCAAACAAGATGAAATTCAGACACTCCTCACACACACGTACACACATAAAAAAACAAAAAACAAACAACAACAACAACAAAAAAAACATTGAGTGTGACAGGAAGGGCACTTTATAATGTAAAGTATAAAATTCATATGACTATATAAGACGTATATTTAGGTTCTAAATACCAAATAGATAGCTCTTATAAAGCAGAAGTTAAGGTAGATACAAGGAAAATATTCAGAAATGTACTATCAATAGAACACTTTAATTCCCTTTCCCTGGACTAGACCAGTTAA
>NW_012102515.1:6049-6303 GCF_000951045.1 Mandrillus leucophaeus | reverse complement strand
TTCAGGAGCAGGTTGCTCAGTTTCCATGTAGTTGAGTGGTTTTGATTGATTTTCTTAGTCCTGAGTTCTAGTTTGATTGCACTTTGGTCTGAGAGACAGTTTGTTATAATTTCTGTTCTTTTACATTTGCTGAGGTGTGCTTTACTTCCAGCTATGTGATCCATTTTGGAATAAGTGTGGTGTGGTGTTGAGAAGAATGTATATTCTGTTGATTTGGGGTGGAGAGTTCTGTAGATGTCTATTAGGTCTGCTTG
>NW_012102515.1:2744-5999 GCF_000951045.1 Mandrillus leucophaeus | reverse complement strand
TAGCTCTTATAAAGCAGAAGTTAAGGTAGATACAAGGAAAATATTCAGAAATGTACTATCAATAGAACACTTTAATTCCCTTTCCCTGGACTAGACCAGTTAAGTGGACAAAAAAATAGGCCAGGTGTGGTGGTTCATGCCTGTAATCTCAGCACTTTGGTAGGCCAAGGTGGGCGGATCACCTGAGGTCAGGAGTTCGAGACCAGCCTGGCCAACACGGTGAAACCCTGTCTCTACCAAAAATACAAAAATTAGCCGGGTGTGGTGGTGGGCGCCTGTAATCCCAGCTACTCGGGAGGCTGAGGCAGGAGAATCGCTTGAACCTGGGAAGCAAAGGTTGCAGTGAGCCAAGATCGCGCCACCACACTCCAGCCTGGGCAACAGAGTGAGAGTCCATTTCAAAAAAAAAAAAAGTATGAACACAGAAGATAGAAGATATTACTATCAATAAAAAAATAGATATGCTACATCTATATTGAACTTTTACAATTGAAAATAGAGGCCGGGCGCAGTGGCTCACACCTATAATCCCAACACTTTGGGAGGCCGAAGCAGTTGGATTGCTTGAACCCAGGAGTTCAAGACCAATGTGGGCAACAGCGAAAACCCGTCTCTACAAAAAATACAAAAATTAGGCAGATGTGGTGGCTCGTGCCTGTGGTTCCAACTACTTGGCTGAGGCGGGAGGATCGCTTGGGCCCAGGAGTTCAAGGCTGCAGTGAGCTATGATCGTGCCACTGCACTCTAGCCAGGGCAACAGAGTGAGGCCCTGTCTCTAAAACAAACAAACAAACAAACAAATAAAAATTAAATGCTCAGTGGCATAGAAGAAACATTTTTAATGAAGCAAGTATAATATTGATGTTAAACTAAGACAATGCTCAAAAATAAAAATTGTAGATGAATTTACTTATTGTATTGACACAGAAATCCTAAATAAAACATTGCAAACAGATTCTAGCACAGATTAAAAAACACCCATCAAGATCAAGGTTGTTTTTTTTCTTTCTAGAAAACCTTTTGTAAGTTCATGATATTTTGAATTTCAATGGATATTTCCTAGGAATGATGAGTGCAAATGAATGAATATGTGGAACAAAGCATCACCAACATTTATTTTTTTCAGGATGAGGTGATGGACAAAACCATCATAGAGAAATTGAGGCAAATAGTACATATAAAACAATACTTTGGGTGAGTCCACCCATCCCAAAGGTATATCAAAGAAGTGACTGCAGATTGGAGCCCAAAGTCTTTGGTTCCTCAGTTTCCAAATGGATTCTCACTAGGTGGGATCATGAGTTTGCTTTGGACACCCCAAATTCTAGCTATTTATTTTGTTTCTCACATCCTTTCCTTCTTTCCCAGCCCCTTCCCCTCATGTTACACCTCTTGCTAGTTTGAGATGTCAGTCACCACTGAGAAAGAATTAAACCAGTATTTTGAGCTGGCAAAATTCTTAGCCTAGTACAATTCCTTCAATTAAACTGTAGCTCAACAATAGTGTTCTCTAAAAATACGATTTACTTTTCTATCTAGCAACTCAGAATATTTTCCATAACTCCTCCAGGGCAGAGTGGATTATGTTGGCATGTTAGGAGGAAGTAGAAGGAAGAAAATGAATTGAGATGTACATTTTGCTTCCATGTTAAAGTCACCAAAACAGCAGTTGAAGGGATATTTGTGTCAGGCAGTAGGGAGAATAAATACCACCCTAAAAAAACAACCACACATACACCCAAATTCTCTCACTTCTCAGAGAATGAGGAAGGAAAGAAAAGAGAGAAGCAAAATATGAACTTGAGTGAAAAATCACAGAGGAGCCTGTAGCTATTTAGGGAGGGCTGCTGGCTGAGGTCAGACAGGAAGAAAAAGATCAAAACATCCTGCCCTATTTTTCAGGTTCATTCAGGTAGAAGACAAAAACATAAATATGGGAGAAAGGAAGCAAGCCACATCTTTTTCCTCTTGTCTCCCCGGAACTGAACAGAGTCTCTGATAAGCCCAGGCCCTTCTATTGTAGACACTGACACTAAGCACAGAAAATGACCCAAAAACATTTCTAATGGGGTGAATATGATGCTTCAGTTTACTTAGGATGTACCAGAGGCCATTGACGAAGGAGATCCATAGCTTGCTTACTGAAGCTTATTGCTTTCTCTTCTTAGTTCCCATCGCCAGGCTCTATGCCATTCCTTGCTTGTGATGTGAGACCACTGATTTCCCTTTGTTAGGTAGGATATGATTTCCTGACAGAGATCTGTCCTAACACCAAATAGCTATGATGAAATTCCTTGGTTATTTTGCCTTTTTGTGTGCCTTATCATTACTGGAATGCTAAAGGTGTAGGAATAAAATTTCCCTGAGTTCCCAAGAAATACAGTGTGATGGAAAAAGTGCAGCCTAGGGGCTTACTAGTTATGTGACCTGTGGTTCATTCCATACTTACTTCATCTGTAAAAGGGAGACCATGATAGTATCTATTGCAAAGGGTTTTGTGATAATTCTCTCTCTTTCTTTCTCTCTTTTTCTCTCACACACACACAAGCACACATTTATATAGTACTTAGAAAATAAACTCATAATAAGCAATTGACAAATGTTAGTTATTATTATTATGTAGGCAGATCAGATTTTAGAGTTTGTGAGACTTAGACACATTTACACAGAAGAAAGAGCAGCCCTCCTAACTTTCTGGTCCAGCGCCATATCCTCCATGTTCTCCCCACCCCTTGCCATCTATCAACCCCCATCTCCTCTACATCTAAATACAGGCCCCCATTTGATCCATATTGTCTAGGCCCTTCTTCTCCTCTCCACATGGCCCTTCCTTCAGCTCTGAGGGAAGCTGCAGAAGCCCAGCCATGGTGCTGTCTACAAAGAAGGGGACACACGCCTCTTCCACCCGCTCATGCTGTTACTGCATCTGATCATCTCCGCGCCATGTCCTCATTCACTTAGCCTAAGTTGGGTGTCTGTCTCCATTTCCAAATGCAATAAAACATTTGGGAAAGACTAAGGTAGGTGTGGGCAGAAAAAAGGGAAGAAGTTAGACCCAGTGGCTTGACCACCCTCTGATGCCTCCTTATCCTCAGCTGCCACAAGCCCTCACCAGTGTGAGCTCCACAGCCATGCACCTGGAGAAGTACTCACAACCAGGGTCAAATGCCTTGTACTTGGGGTCTACCAGTAAGCCTGTGGCCAGTCTTCCACTTCATGAATCATCACATTTACATGAGAGATGTGGAGAGAGAG
>NW_012102515.1:0-2694 GCF_000951045.1 Mandrillus leucophaeus | reverse complement strand
AAAATGACCCAAAAACATTTCTAATGGGGTGAATATGATGCTTCAGTTTACTTAGGATGTACCAGAGGCCATTGACGAAGGAGATCCATAGCTTGCTTACTGAAGCTTATTGCTTTCTCTTCTTAGTTCCCATCGCCAGGCTCTATGCCATTCCTTGCTTGTGATGTGAGACCACTGATTTCCCTTTGTTAGGTAGGATATGATTTCCTGACAGAGATCTGTCCTAACACCAAATAGCTATGATGAAATTCCTTGGTTATTTTGCCTTTTTGTGTGCCTTATCATTACTGGAATGCTAAAGGTGTAGGAATAAAATTTCCCTGAGTTCCCAAGAAATACAGTGTGATGGAAAAAGTGCAGCCTAGGGGCTTACTAGTTATGTGACCTGTGGTTCATTCCATACTTACTTCATCTGTAAAAGGGAGACCATGATAGTATCTATTGCAAAGGGTTTTGTGATAATTCTCTCTCTTTCTTTCTCTCTTTTTCTCTCACACACACACAAGCACACATTTATATAGTACTTAGAAAATAAACTCATAATAAGCAATTGACAAATGTTAGTTATTATTATTATGTAGGCAGATCAGATTTTAGAGTTTGTGAGACTTAGACACATTTACACAGAAGAAAGAGCAGCCCTCCTAACTTTCTGGTCCAGTGCCATATCCTCCATGTTCTCCCCACCCCTTGCCATCTATCAACCCCCTCTCTCCTCTAAATCTAAATACAGGCCCCCATTTGATCCATATTGTCTAGGCCCTTCCTCTCCTCTCCACATGGCCCTTCCTTCAGCTCTGAGGGAAGCTGCAGAAGCCCAGCCATGGAGCTGTCTACAAAGAAGGGGACACACGCCTCTTCCACCCGCTCATGCTGTTACTGCATCTGATCATCTCCATGCCATGTCCTCATTCACTTAGCCTAAGTTGGGTGTCTGTCTCCATTTCCAAATGCAATAAAACATTTGGGAAAGACTAAGGTAGGTGTGGGCAGAAAAAAGGGAAGAAGTTAGACCCAGTGGCTTGACCACCCTCTGATGCCTCCTTATCCTCAGCTGCCACAAGCCCTCACCAGTGTGAGCTCCACAGCCATGCACCTGGAGAAGTACTCACAACCAGGGTCAAATGCCTTGTACTTGGGGTCTACCAGTAAGCCTGTGGCCAGTCTTCCACTTCATGAATCATCACATTTACATGAGAGATGTGGAGAGAGAGGTGTCAGCCTCCTAGCTCCTGTCCTGTAGCGGTTAAGTCAAGTCAGGCCAGGCTGTGGTAACCAACAACCTCCAGGGCTTTCATTAAAGAACAGTTGTTTCTCATTCATAGAGTGTGTTGTAGGTGTGAGTGATTCCCTGGGGCAGCTGCTCTTCCTGGTGACTCAGCTAATTAGACTGCTTTTCTATTGGGATTGTGCCATCTCAACACAAGGCTGTCTTGGTTGACTTGGTAGGGGAAGAGGAGAAGAGTCATGTGCGGGGAGTTAAATTCTTTGACCAGGAACCTTTTGTTCACTTTCCATTGGTGAGAACAAGTCGCACAGCTCCAGGAGAGTAGAAAGTCTAGTTTCTTGTTTTCCATGGGCCTAGAAATTAGAGGATGAACATTAGCGATGTCTTCCATGTCTTCTCTCTTTTTCTTTACCTGTTATGATCTCCCATGGGGAAGAAATTATTTTTCTGATTGGTCTGATCCAGGCCTCTAACCAAGGCCATGTTTACTAAGGGTCATAGAATAGTAGAAGTTTGCACAATTGCATTTCACCTCTCTTTTCTGAATCCTGCTTAATTAACTTTAAAAACTCACTTACAAACCACTTCTTGCTCTTCTTAGTTATCAAATATATTTTCTTTCATCTCCTTTTTGACAGATCTTATCTTTTCTCAGCTGAGTCCATCACAACCATCTAAATGGAACTCCCTTGTTCCCCTCTCTCCCCTGCTAATCATCCTGTCTTTGTCCTTTTATCTGAAGAAGTGTACCTTTCTTCCCCCAAGCCTTATGCTCGCTATCTTAGTCCATTTGTGTTACTGTAACAAGATACATGAGACAGGGTAATTTATGAAGAACAGAAATTTATTTCTCACAGTTCTGGAAGTTAGAAGTTCAAGGTCGTAGCTCTGGAGGATTTGATGCCTTGGCCATTGACTTGAAAAAAAAAAAAGTCACTGCCGTGAACTTGTGGTTACCATGATATCCTGGGTTCATTCTTAATGTGCACAGTATAGGCAAATCAGGGCCACATTTCATGCTGAAAGATGATGTGAAATGATGAGTAAACATTGCCCTTTAAATAATAATAACATAGATGGTGAATTACAATTTGCACTTTTAGTTTCATTTGCTTAAAGATAGTGTTTTACTGTCTAGGTTTTACTGAAAGAATACTTAACTAAACACTTCAGTCAAATCATTCCAGTGTAACAGTCCTCACAAGGGAGAAGGCAGAAGGGCAAAAGTGCCAAGGTATTCCCTCCAGCCCTTCTATTTTTATTGGTTGACTGATTGATTGATTAAGACAGGACCTTGCTCTGTTACCTATGCTGGAGTGCAGTGGTGCATTCATGGCTCACTGCAACTTTGAACTTTTGGGCTCAAGCAGTCCTCCTACCTCAGCCTCCAAAGTAGCTAAGACCACAGGTGCATGCCACCATATTTTTTTCTTTAATATTTTTAAATTTTATTTAGATACGGGGGT
>NW_012102514.1:15573-15805 GCF_000951045.1 Mandrillus leucophaeus | reverse complement strand
CCATTCACAATTGCTTCAAAGAGAATCAAATACCTAGGAATCCAACTAACAAGTGATGTAAAGGACTTCTTCAAGGAGAACTACAAACCACTGCTCAGGGAAATAAAAGAGGACACAAACAAATGGAAGAACGTACCATGCTCATGGATAGGAAGAATCTATATCGTGAAAATGGCCATACTGCCCAAGGTCATTTATAGATTCAATGCCATCCCCATCAAGCTACCAATGA
>NW_012102514.1:10450-12625 GCF_000951045.1 Mandrillus leucophaeus | reverse complement strand
CTGGAGAAAAGCTTTCAGAGCAACTGTTTTGTGATGTGCGTATTCATCTCATAGAGTTAAATGATTCTTTGGATTCATTGGTTTGAAATCACTGTTTCTGTGGAACCTGAGAAAGGACATTTGGGAACGCTCTTAAGAATATGCTGAAAAAGAAATAACCTCCAATAGAAACCAGAAGGAAACATTATGTGAAACTGCTCTAGGTCACGTGAATTGCACTCGCACAGTTAATCTTCCGTTTTCATTGAGCAGTATTCTAACACTGTTTAGGTTATTCATGTAAGGGATACTCGGGAGCGCTTTGAGGCTTACGGTGAAAATGGAAATACCTTCAGATAGATACTGCAGAGAAGTTTTCAGAGGAGCTGCTTTAAGACCTGTGCATTCCATTCACAGAGTTATACTTTTCTTCTCATAGAGGATTGGGGAATCCCGCTCGGAGAAAATGCTACCAGGGGACATTTGGGAGTATATGGATGGCTATGGTGAAAAAGGAAATAGCCTCAGACAAAAACTGGAAAGAAACTTTCTGTGAAAATGGTTTCAGATAGATATGTCTATTCATCTCACATAGTTAAAACTTCCTTTCTATTACACAGTTTTGAAACTGCATCATGGACGGATTCACAAAGGGACATTTGGGAGCACATACAGGCATGTGGGGAAAAAGGAGATATCTTCAGATAAAAACGGGAGATCTGTTTTCTGAGAAACTGCTTTGTGATGTGTGCATTCCACTCAGGGAGTTATACCTCTTTTCTCATCAGGCAGCGTTGGAACATTGTTCCAGTAAACCTGAAAAAAGTGATATTTTGCAAAGTAGTGAAGACTGTGGCGAAAAGTGAAATATCCTGAAATAAAACCCAGAAAGAAGTGTTCCAAGAAACTGCTCTCTGACGTGTACATTCATTTCAGAGAGTTAAAGCTTACACTATGATACCCAGTTTGGAGACTCTGTCATTGAGGAATCTGTGAAGGGATATTAAGTGGCGCCTGGAGGCTTGTGGTGAGAAAGGAAATGTCTTAGGATGAAAACTGGACAGAAGCTTTCGGAGCAACTGCTTTGTGATGCGTGTATTCATCTCATAGAGTTAAATCATTCTTTGGATTGAGCAGTTTGAAATCACTGTTTCTGTGGAATTGAGAAAGGACACTCGGAAATGCTGTTAAGAATATGCTGAAAAAGAAACACCCTCAGATAAAAAAAAGAAGGAAACTTTCTGTGAAACTGCTCTAGGTCATCTGAAGTCCACTCACACAGTTAAGCTTCTGTTTCCTTTGACCACTATTATAACACTGTTGTAGTATAGTCTGCGAAGTAATAATCTGGAGCGACTTGGGGATTACGGTGAAGAAGGAAATATCTACATATAAAAACTGGAGAGAAGATTTCTGAGGAGCTGCTTTGTGACGTGTGCATTACATTCACAGAGTTATGCTTTTCTTCTCATAGAGGATTGGGGAATCCCGTTTGGAATAAACGCTACCAGGGGACATTTGGGGGTATATGCATGGCTATGGTGAAAAAGGAAATATTCTCAGACAAAAATGGCTTCTTGTGGAGAAAGCTGTTACACTGTGAGAAGAATTCACAGATCACAAAGAAGTTTCTCAGAAAGCTTCTTTCTCTTTTTTAACGGAGGATATTCACTTTGGCCCTAGAGTCTTCAAAGGGATCCAAAAAATCAGTTTTCGGATTCCCCAGAAATAAGGTTAGCAAATAGGTCCACGAAATAGAGCTGTAACTCAGGGAGTGGAAGTCACACATCACAAATCAGTTTCTAAAAAAGTTTCTTTCAGGTTTTTATCCGAAAACATTTTCTTTTTCACCATAGCCCTCCAAGGGCTTCCAAATATCACTTTGGAAATTCCACAAGAACACTCTTAGCGAACGGCTTCCGGAGGGGAAAGCTTCAACTCTGTGAGATGAATTCACATATTAGAAAAAATTTTCTCAGAATGCTTCTCTCTCATTTTTATCAGATGGTAATTCCTTTGGCCCAATAGTTTTCAAAGGGATCCGAAATATCAGTTCTCAGATTCCACAAAAATAAGGCTAGCAAACAGATCCAGGAAATACGGCTGTAACTCAGTGAGTGGAAGTCACATATCACAAAGCAGTTTCTCAGAAAGCTTCTTTCCAGTTTTTATCTGAGGATATTTTCTTTTTCACCA
>NW_012102514.1:8133-9953 GCF_000951045.1 Mandrillus leucophaeus | reverse complement strand
GTCTTAGTGAAAGGCTTCTTGAAGGGAAAGCTGTAACTCTGTAAGATGAATTCACAGATCACAAAGAAGGTTTTCAGAAAGCTTCTTTCTCTTTTTTATCAGAGGACATTTCCTTTGGCCCTATACTCTTCAAAGGGATCCGAAATATCAGTTCTCAGATTTCAAAGAAGGAGGGCTAGCAAAAAGCTCCATGAAATACAACTGTAACTCAGTGAATTGAAGTCACACATCACAAAGCAGTTTCTCAGAAAGCTTCTTTCCAGATTTTATTTGAGGATATTTCCTTTTTCAACATAGCCCTCCATGGGCTTAAATATCATTTTGCAAATTCCTCAAGAACAGTCTTAGCAAACGGCTACCTGTGGGGAAAGCTGTAACTCTGAGAGATGAATTAACAGATCACAAAGAGGTTTCTCGGAAAGCTTCTTCCTCTTTTTTCCTGGAGGATATTTCCATTGACCCTATAGACTTCAAAGGGATCCGAAATATCATTTCTCAGATTCCACAGAAATAAGGCGAGCAAACAGCTCTCCGATACAGAGCTGTAACTCAGTGAGTGGAAGTCACACATCACAAAGCAGTTTTTCAAAAAGCTTCCTTCCAGTTTTTATCTGAGGATATTTTCTTTTTCACCATAGCCCTCCATGGGCTTCCAAATATCACTTTGCAAATTCTGCAAGAACAGGCTTAGTGAACGGCTTCCTGAGGAGAAAGCTGTAACTCTGTGAGATGAATTCACAAAACACAAAGCAGTATCTCAGAAAATTTCCTTTCAGTTTTTATCTGAGGATATTTTCTTCTTAATCATAGCCCTCCATGTGCTTCCAAATATAACTTTGCAAATTCCACAAAAACAGTCTTAGCGAACGGCTTCTTGAGGGGAAAACAATAGCTCTGTGAGATGAATTCACATATCACAAAGAAGTTTCTCAGAAAGATTCTTTCTCTTTTTTATGGGAGGATATTTCCTTTGGCACTGTACCCTTTAAAGGGTTCTGAAATATTACTTAGCAGATTCCACAGAAATAAGGCTAACAAACAGCTCCACTTAATACAGCTGTAACTCTGTGAGCGGAAGTCACAAATCAAAAAGCAGTTTCTCAGAAAGCGTCTTTCCAGTTTTTATCTGAGGATATTTTATTTTTCCCCATAGCCCTCCATCAGCTTCCAAATATTACTTTGCAAATACCACAAGAACAGTCTTAGTGAAAGGCTTCTTGAGGGGAAACTGCTATTCTGTGAGACCAATTCAGAGATCACAAGGAAGTTTCTCAGAAATCTTCTTTCCATTTTTTATCTGAGGATATTTCCTTTGGCCCTATTGACTTCAAATGGATCTGAAATATCAGTTATTAGATTCCACAGAAATAAGGCTAGCAAACACCTCCATGAAATACAGCTGTAATTCAGTGTGTGGAATTCACACATCACAAAGCAGTTTTTCAGAAAGTTTCTTTCCAGTTTTTATCTGAGGATATTTTCTTTCTCACCAAAGTCCTCCATGGGCTTCCAAATATCACTTTGCAAATTTGCCAAGAACAGTCCTAGCGAACGGCTTCTTCAGGGGAAAGCTGTAACTCTGTGAGATGAATTCACCATCATAATGAAGTTTCTCAGTGAGATTCATTCTCATTTTTATCGTAGGACATTTCCTTAGGCCCTATAGTGTTCAAAGAGATCCGAAATATCTGTTCTCAGGTTCCACAGAAATAAGGCTAGCAAACAGCTCCATGAAATATAGCTGTAAGACGGTGAGAGGAAGTCACACATCACAAAGCAGTTTCTCAGAATGCTTCTTTCCAGTTTTTATCTGAGGATAT
>NW_012102514.1:4593-6106 GCF_000951045.1 Mandrillus leucophaeus | reverse complement strand
CACAAAGACGTTACTCAAAAAGCTTCTTTCTCATTTTTATTGCAGGATATTTCCTTTGGCCCTATAGTCTTCAAACGGATAAGAAACATCAGGTTTCAGAATTCACAGAAATAAGACTAGCAAACAGATCCACGAAATACAGCTGTAACTCTGTGAGTGGAAGCCACACATCACAAAGCAGTTTCTCAGAAAGCTTCCTTCCAGTTTTTATCTGAGGATATTTTCTTTTTCCGCATAGCCATCCATGGGCTTCCAAATATCACTTTGCAAATTAAACAAGAACAGTCGTAGCGAAGGGCTTCTTGAGCGGAAACCTGTAACTCTGTGAGATGACTTCACAGATCACAAAGAAGTTTCTCAGAAAGCTTCTTTCTCATTTCGATCATAGCATATTTCCATTGGCCCTATAGTCTTCCAAGGGATCCGAAATATCAGTTCTCAGATTCCACAGAAATAAGGCCTGCAAACAGCTCCACGAAATAGAGCTGTATCTCAGTGAGTGGAAGTCACACATCAAAAAGCAGTTTCTCAAAAATCTTTTTCTAAGTTTTTATCTGAGGATATTTTCCTTTTCACCACAGCCCTCTATGGGCCCCAAATATCACTTTGTAAATTCCACAAGAACACTCTTAGCAAAAGGTTTCTTGAGGAAAAAGCTGTATCTCTGTGAGATGAATTGACAGAATCCAAAGCAATTTCTCAGAAAGCTTCTTTCTCATTTCTATCGGAGGATATTTCCTTCGGCCCTATTGTCTTCCAAAGGATCCGAAATATCAGTTCTCAGATTTCACAGAAATAAGCCCAGCAAACAGCTCCTCGAAATACAGCTGTAACTCAGTGAGTGGAAGTCACACATCACAAAGCAGTTTCTGAGAAATCTTCTTTCCAGTTTTAATCTAAGTATATTTTCTTTTTCACCATAGCCCTCTATGGGCTTCCAAATATCACTTTGCAAATTCCACAAGAACAGTCTTAGCGACTGGCTTCTTGAGGGGAAAGCTGTAGGGTAACTCTGTGCGATGACTTCACAGAACACGAAGCAGTTTCTCTGAAAGCTTCTTTCCATTTTTTATCTGGAGATATTTTCTTTTTAACCATAGCCCTCTATGGGCTTCCAAATATCACTTTGCGAATTCCACAGGAACAGTCTTAGCGAAAGGCTTCTTGAGGGGTAATTTGTAACTCTGTGGGAAGAATTCACAAATCAGAAAGAAGTTTCTCAGAAAGCTTCTTTGTCATTTCTATCGGAGGATATTTCCTTTGGCCTTATAGTCTTTCAAGGGATCCGAAATATCAGTTCTCAGATTCCACAGGAATAAGGCTAGAAAACAGCTCCTCGAAATATAGCTGTAACTCAGTGAGTGGAAGTCACACATCACAAAGCAGTTTCTCAGAAAGATTCTTTCCAGATTTTATCTGAGGATATTTTCTTTTTCTCCCTAGCCTTCCATGGGCTTCCAAATATCACTTTGCAAATTCCACAAGAAAAGTCTTCTGGAAGGTTTCTTGAGGG
>NW_012102514.1:0-323 GCF_000951045.1 Mandrillus leucophaeus | reverse complement strand
GTTTCTCAGAAAGCGTCTTTCTCATTTTTATCGGAGCCTATTTCCTTTGGCCCTTTACTCTTCCATGGGATCCGAAATATCAGTTCTCATATTCCACAGAAAGAAGGCTAAAAAACAGCTCAAAGAAATATAGCTGTGACTCTGTGAGTGTAAGTCACAAATCACAAAGAAGTTTCTCAGAAAGCTTCTTCCCAGTTTTTATCTGAGGTTATTTTCTTTTTCCCCATAGCCCTCCATGGGCTTCCAAATATCACATGCAAATTCCAAAAAAACAGTCGTAGCAAAGGGGTTTTTGAAGGGAAAGCTGTAACTCTGTGAGATGA
>NW_012102513.1:8100-8460 GCF_000951045.1 Mandrillus leucophaeus | reverse complement strand
CACTCCAGCCTGGGCGACTCAAAAAAAAAAAAAAAAAAAAAGAGAGAAGAGAAAAGTGCAGCATGAAGAAACAGGCCTGGGAGGAACTGGCAGCCTTGAGTGTGGATGGGGGGTCAGCTCTGGAGTAGAGCCAGAGCTGTGATGGGGTTGGGGGACCCTGTGTCCTTGGGCCATGCTTGTCCCACTCCTGGGCTCTGTGTGTGGCTGTGGATTGGGGTAGGGCAGGGCCAGTTGTACGAGGGGTCATTGCCCAACTGCAGGTGGCGCCTGCCACCTCACAGCTCTATATATAGGGATATATATAGTTCTTTCGACAGGTTTCCAGCAGGTCGTAGTTATTAAATCTTACTGAAAGGGTGT
>NW_012102513.1:2685-7035 GCF_000951045.1 Mandrillus leucophaeus | reverse complement strand
CACTACCTTATATGCCCAGGGCAGGAGCTGTGGGGTCTGGAGAAGACTTCTAGGCCAGCCCCTGCAGTCTTTCCTCAGGTGACATGGCTTCCCCAGACCCACTTCCCCCTAGGTGCCCTCTGCATTCAGAGGGTAGAAGACTGACTGGGACAGAATGTGACACACTTAGCATGCGAGGAAAAGCCTCCTTCATTCTGTAGGCCGTACCTCTGTTGACATGACCTTTGATAAAGTGCCTCCCCTCCTGTCTCCCCTCTCTGGAACCCTCAGCTGCTGCCAGGCTTCTTCTGTGCCCCACTGCAGGCAGCTCTCTGTCTCCCTACTTTCCCCAGCCCAATATTTTCCTTTTGGGGTCAGCTGCGGGGGTCTGGGCCGTCGTTTGCCCACTCAGACATTCTTCCTGCCCACCTGCTGCTGTGAATCCTGCATGTCTCATATGCTCTCAGGCAGAGAGGAAACTGCTGAGCCAGCCAGGGCAGGGGACGGAGCCCTGTGACTCTCCACTTTAGACCCTTCCCAGCTGACTGCTGTGGAATGCAGCCACTTAGCAGGGCCAAATCCCCTGAGGTTCCTGTCTGCTGTCTAGCCTTCAGGGACAGGTCATGGGGCCTTGGTTCCTGCCCTGTCATCTTCCCAGTCACCCTGATCTTCAGGGGGAGGAACAGCCAGGGAAAGGGCTTGGTCATAGCACCTCCACCCTAGGGCTATTGAGGATCTCGTGGTTGTGTGTCTGCTGGGTTCTGTCCAGAGCCTGTTTGAGAGCAGTGGGTGGCAGGACAGGCCTATGTGAGCCAGGCAGGCAGCTATATTGGGTCAGCCTTCATGTCCCCTTCTGTCAGCTGGGGCAGCCCGGAAGGATGATTGTGGGGTAGGTGTTTGGTTTTGTTTCATTTTGAGATGGAGTCTCGCTCTGTTGCACAGGCTGGAGTGCAGTGGCACAATCTTGGCTCATTGCAACCTCTGCCTCCTGGGTTCAAGCGATTCTCCTGCCTCAGCCTCCCCAGTAGCTGGGATTACAGGCACCCGCCATCGTACCCAGATAACTTTTGTATTTTTGTAGAGATGGGATTTCACCATGTTAGTCAGGCTGGTCTCGAACTCCTGACCTCAGGTGATCCACCTGCTTTGGCCTCCCAAAGTGCTGGGATTACAGGTGTGAGCCACTGTGCCTGGCTGCAGCTCTATTTTGACAATTTTCACAGCCTCTTCCCACTTCCAGAGGCTGCCAGCCTTCCTTGGCTTGTGGCTGCCTCACTCCAGTCTCTGTCTCCATGGTCATTCTGGTTTCTCCTCTGCTCTGTGTCCTCTCCTCTGTGTGTCTGTCTTACAAGGACACTGTGATCACATTTAGGGCACATCTAGATAATCCAGGATGATCTCCTCCCCTCAAAATCTTTAACGTACTTTAAGCTGGGTGTGGTGGCTCATGCCCGTAATCCCAGCATTTTGGGAGGCTAAGGCGGGTGGATTACTTGAGGTCAGGAGTTGGAGACCAGCCCGGCCAACATGGTGAAACCCCGTCTCTACTAAAAATACAAAAATTAGCTGGGCATGGTGGCAAGTGCCTGTAGTCCTAGCTACTCTGGAGACTGAGGCAGGAGAATCACTTGAACCTGGGAGGTGGAGATTGCAGTGAGCCAAGATCGTGCCACACACTCCAGCCTGGGTGATAGAGCAAGACTCCCTCTCAAAACAAAAACAAAAACAAAAACAAAACAAAACAAAAAAAACCCACAAAAAAGACCGGGCATGGTGGCTCACACCTGTGATGCCAGCACTTTGGGAGGCCAAGGCAGGCAGATCACTTGAGGCCAGGAGTTCAAGGCCAGCCTGAACAACATGGCAAAACCTCGTCCCTACTAAACATACAAAAAAATTAGTTGCACGTGGTGGTTAACACCTGTAGTTTCAGGAGACTGAGGCACAAGAATCACTGGAACCTGGGAAGTGGAGGTTGCAGTGAGCTGAGATGGGGCCATTGCACTCCAGCCTGGGCAACAGAGTGAGACTGTCTCAAAAAAAAAAAAAAAAAAAAAGTCTTTAACACACTTTTCCACTTAAGGTATTAGTCACTTGTGCTGTATAAGGTAATATCCACAGGTTTTGGGAATTAGGATGTAGGTGGATCTTTCTGCAGAGGAGGGGCAACATTCAACCCTTTACATAGGGTGACCCCAACCTGTGCCCCAACCCCTCTCCAGGGTTCAACTTCTCAGCAGAGTCTGTGGCCAGGCCTGAGGGGAGGGTGAACATGTACCACTACCTTCTGGAGATGCTCAAGTTTGCCAGGGGGCAGAGGTGGAGGCTGGGGGACCCTCGCAGCCACCCAAAGCTTCAGGTGAGGTTGCTGAGGTTGCTGGGCTGGTGGGCAGTCCTTCTCCCTGGCTCAGGACTTAGCCTGAAAGGAGGGTCAGGCCCAGCAGGGGGAGGTTGGAGGGAGATGTATGTGGTTCTAGGCCAGGGCAGGACTGAAAGGGATCCTGGGGTGGCAGGTACAGGGGTCAGGTGCAGGAGTGGCACCATATCTCAAAGGACCTGGAGAGTGGGTGGAGTCTAGACCTAGCCTGGGCTTGAGGGAGGCCTGGCCACAAGGTAGAGAACAGACTGGAGGTGGCCCCCATGGGGGCTGAGCTTGTCCTGCCCTTGGTTCTGTGGATCCTGCCTGGCCCTTCACTGACCCTGCCACCTGCCCACCCACCCCAGAATGCCTCCCAGGACCTGCTGGGGGAGACCCTGGCCCAGCTCATCCGCCAACAGATCGATGGCTGGGGGGACCACCAGCTCAGTCACTACAGCTTGGCTGGGGCCTGGGGCCACGGGACAGGCATGTCCCCTGTGTCTGTGCTGAAGGAGGATGGCAGCGCTGTGGTTGCCACCAGCACCATCAACACACTGTGCGTGGGGCTTGGGGGAAGATGGATGGCTTCACTTCTCCTCTCCTAGACCTGCACTCCCCCAGCCCCATGTCCCCTCACTTGTCTCCATGGGGCAGCACCTTGCTTTTGCCCTTTTTCTCATCCTCTAGTTCAAAAGAGGCCCCCACCCCTGACATATCTGGCTGGAAAGGCTGCTGCTGGGGTGGCCCCGAGCCAAGACTTACCTGGGAATGGGCGGCCTCACTCAGAAGGGTGCTCTGATATGGGGGCACAGGTGGGTCTTTGGGGACCCCCCCTGGTTGGTGCCAGGGAGAGAATAGTGGCTCCAGCATGCTTCAGGGCAGCTGTGAAATGAGGGGGTCCTGAAAGGTGGGCAGGGCAGGCGGTGTCTGGTGGGAACCCCGGGTCCTAGCCCAGGCTCTGCCTCCACGGCTGCAGCTTTGGAGCAATGGCGTACTCACCATGGACAGGCATCATCCTCAACAATGAGGTCCTGGACTTATGCGAGTGATGCCCCCGGGGTTCTGGCACCACCCCCTCACCTGGTGAGAACAAGGCTTCCCACCCGGGGTCCACAAGGCCCCCAACTAGGGAAGAGGAGGGAGGGGGCTGGGCTGGGGCTGCATGCTGACCCCTGGATGGGTCACTGCACTCGCCAAGCCACTGTTTGCTCAGCAGTGAATGGAGACAGGGTGGGTGGAGCTCCCAGAGGGTTCTGGCCCCCAGTTCCAGGCAAGTGTTCCCCGTCCTCCATGGTGCCCTCCATCTTGATCAACGAAGCCCAGGGGTCAAAGCTAGTGATTGGCAGGGCTGGCGGGGAGCTCAGGTTAGTCTGGAAGGCTCCTGGCTCCAGTGTCGCCTCCCTGGGCAGCATACTGACTCTCCCTGGAGTGGGGATGTGAGGGCTGATGTAGGGTAGCGGGTACCCCCTTTCTCCCTGCATCCCTCGTCTCTCCCCCAGGCCATCATGAACAAGCTATGGCTCGGCTTTGACCTGAGAGCGGCCCCCATCCTGCATGTGAACAGCAAGGGCTGTGTGGAGTACCAGTCCAGCTTCAGCCAGGTGAGACTGAGGTCAGAGCTGGATGTCTAGGGCAGACCCCACTCCCCAAGTCTATGCTGCTCAAAGCCACCTGAGAGGAACTCAGTCACTGAGATTTTTAGGACAGGTACACTTCAGCTTTGGGGGTCATAGGAGTTGGGGACCTTGATGGGTGAGGCCGTCAGTGGCCTCCAGGCCAGTTCCATGGCCTCCAAGACAGAGAGCAGGGTGTTGCCTATGCTGCTCCCACGTTGAGGATCTCAGCACCTTGGTCTTTGTTCTGTGGTTGATGCCATTTTTCAGAAGTGAGTTTTCCTGTCTGGGGCCTCTCAGACTCTCCCTCATGGTGACTTTTTCCTTGTGTGATTTGTAACTTATATTTGGAACTTTATTTGTAAAAGAGGTTGTTTTACCTGTGGCAGTCTGTAAAGT
>NW_012102513.1:1540-2075 GCF_000951045.1 Mandrillus leucophaeus | reverse complement strand
TTGAGACAGCATCTCACTCTGTTGCCCAGGCTGGAGTGCAGTGTTGTGATCACAGCTCACTACAGCCTTGACATCCTGGCCTCAAGTGATCCTTCCTCCTCAGGCTCCCAGGAGCTAGGACTATAGGTGTGTGCACCACACCTGGATAGTTTTTATTTTTTTGTTTTTCGTAGAGACAGCGTCTCTCACCATGTTGCCTAGGCTGGTCTTGAACTCCTGAGCTCAAGCAATCTTACCACCTTGGCCTCCCAAAATGCTGGAATTATGGACATGAGCCACCATGCCTGGCCTACAAACATTTTTTTGATTCCCCACAGAAGCCCATGGTGCAGCTCCAAGGGGTGAATTCTCCTGACTGACTCCCCCTCCATCCATAGACAGAGACTCAGCTTTCTTGGAGCATCTTTGGGTTGATGGATGCCCTTTGTTAAGAACTATTTAAGGCCGGGCGCGGTGGCTCAAGCCTGTAATCCCAGCACTTTGGGAGGCCGAGACGGGCAGATCACAAGGTCAGGAGATCAAGACCATCCTGGCT
>NW_012102513.1:796-1182 GCF_000951045.1 Mandrillus leucophaeus | reverse complement strand
TCTCTACTAAAAATACAAAAGAAAATTAGCCAGGCATGGTGGCGCATGCCCGTAGTCCCAGATACTCAGGAGGTTGAGGCAAGAGAATCACTGGAACCCGGGAAGCAGAGGGGGCAATAAGCCGAGATTGCATCACTGATTCCAGCCTGGGCAACAGAACGAGACTCCATCTCAAAAAAAAAAAAAAAAAAAAAATCACACACCTTATAAATTGAGAAAGGAGTCTTTCTTCTTTCTCTCTTTCTTTCTTTTTCTCTTTCTTTCTTTCTTTCTTTTCTTTCTTTCTTTCTTTCTTATTTCTTCCCTCCCTCCCTCCCTCCTTCCTTCCTTCCTTCCTTCCTTCCTTCCTTCCTTCCTTCCTTCCTTCCTTCCTTCCTTTCTTTTCT
>NW_012102513.1:0-333 GCF_000951045.1 Mandrillus leucophaeus | reverse complement strand
ATGTTGCCCAGGCTGGTCTTGAACTCCTGGTCTCAAGCCATCCTCCCTCCTTGGCCTCCCAAAGTGCTGGGATTACAGGTGTGAGCCACTAACCCTGACAAGATTTATTCATTTTTTTTCTCCAACTTGCATTTTAAGTTCAGGGGTCCATGTGCAGGATGTGCAGGTTTGTTAAATAGATAAACACGTGCCTTGGTGGTTTGCTGCACAGATTAACCCATCACCTAGGTATGAAGTCCATTAACTATTCTTCCTGAAGCTCTCCCCCATCCCCCAACTTACTTTCCTTCCTTCCTCTCCTCCTTTCCTTCCTTCTTTCCTTCTTTTCTTCCT
>NW_012102512.1:16627-17007 GCF_000951045.1 Mandrillus leucophaeus | reverse complement strand
ATATGGTTCTAGTGGTAAGAAATCTAAAAACAAAACAAAACAAAACAAAAACACTGGTCACTGCCCAGTGCAGATGACTCTGGGGTTCCTCAGGCGTCCCTTTCTTTGCAAACACAATGGACTTAAGCAGTTGCATCTCCTCTCAGCAGCCACCACACTGCCTCTATCCCCAAACCTGTTGTGAAATCAGATGTACTCTTCCAGCTATTGTTTTCCTTGCTGCCCCCAAGATAAACATATAGGCCCATTATATTGTAGAGATTTAACTGCTATCTCCATAGAAAAAAGGAAAAGGACTAAAAAACATAAAAAACTTATAGTATTTTCAGTTTTAAAAAATGAAGTATCAACATAATTTACTGAGAGTCTTGAAGTCAAAA
>NW_012102512.1:8924-13946 GCF_000951045.1 Mandrillus leucophaeus | reverse complement strand
AGAAGACAGAGGATGTTCTCCAGCTCCTACGCAGGCAGCAGACTAGCTGATTTGCCTTTTGTGTTTCTCTAATCAAGGGGACAAGGGAAATGAGGCAGGATGGTGGAACAGAGAGAGGGAACAGTAGAGGCCGACAGTTGCTTGGCCTACAAATGATGCATGAGATACCTGCAAGTCACATGGACCCCATTGAAGGCAGTTGGGCTTAAGCCACCCTGCAGATAATTCAGCCTATAGCACTACAAGAGGTTTTGGGTTGCACAAGCCGTGCGCTATAGGAGAAATGCAACATTCGAGCACTTCCACAAAGAGTATGAATGCTGGTCAGTGCTGGCCTGAGAAGAGGCAATAATGTGGCTAATTTCTGTCTCCCTGCCCTAACACAATAGAAGAACTGCATCTCCTTTCAGAAGCAAACCAGTCCCATCTTCCAAAGGACACTGGGGGAGTGGGGGTAAAAGAAGAGCACACTCTCCCCAATCCCAAGCCAACTCCCTTACCCCTGGCTGATAACTAGAGATGGGACGAGGTGAGACTTATATCAGAGGTGAACACAAAGGAATACTAAATTGAGCTTTTAATAATTAAAAATGTCTTAGAAGCTACAGACCGCCAGAAATTTTGTTAAAAGAGACAAAAGTTAGCTTCAATGTAACATATTTTGATGCAGTGATTGGAGAAAATTAAAACTCCCTCTTTGAGCACTGTTCGATTTGTTGTTCAGAACAGTATAGTCCAATAGTCCTCAACTTTTTGGTCTCAGAACTCCTTTTACTTTCTTAAAATTCACTGAGTATCTTAAAGAATTCTATGTGCTTATATCTACTGACAATTTGTAATACTAAAAATAAAACTAAGAATTTTCAAAAATTTATTCACTTAAAATAACAATAAATGTGTTAAAATGACATCTTATGAAAAATCAATATATTTTCCAAAATAAAAGTTTTTGAAGAGTAGCACTGTTTGATAAACTTGTAAATATCTTTCATTTCTGGCTACAAAGGAAATAGCTGAATTCTCTATCAGTTCCTACATCCTGTCTGCTGGGATATGCTGCTTTCGTTGAAGTTCATGAAGAAAAACATGCCTCCCACAGACTTGTAGTTAGAAGAGAGAGGAATATGTTCATAGCCTTTTTAGGTAAATGTAGATACTCGCTGATACTACACCAAAACTCTGCAGCTGATACTTTCTTAGAGGTGAGATGCAATGTGGACCCTGCAGCTGCATCACTGAGCCTTCCATATGCCTTTACATTACAATCCTTGCTCTCACCTGCACTCTACATGGCACTTACCCATGCATAGTTTCACGATATCATGCATTGATCATTTGGAAAATACTGCTTCACTGAGTTATGCAGATTTTCCAAACATTTACACATTTCATGGTACAACAACAAAAAGGCACACATTAATATCACCACCAATCTCATTAAAAAAAAAAAAAAAAGCTTTTAAGTACTAGAAAGCTAGCAATCTCAGAGTGCAGATACAAGTTTTTCAAAATTCTAATACTTGCTCAAAAGCTTGAATTTTATTCATTGGCAACAATACAGTTTGTTGTTGGTTTTTTAATAACAGGCAAACTTTGATCATTAGGAAAAAAAAAAAAAGTCTTCCAAACACCACAATCTGCATAAACACAGTTTCTAATGGTTTCCTATGAAAAAAAGAAACTAGTTTAGTTCACAATCTCACAATCCTACAACTACTTGTCCTCTGCTAACCAGAACTCTGATTTGCAGCCAAGTGCTTTCTAAGGACTCCCCTCTTTCTTATAGATTAAAAAGACTTGACAGTAAAGAGAAGTGCACCATGGTTAAGATTTAAGGCAGCCAATTATTCTTGATTGCGAGTGTGCGGTGATGAAGAACATGATGATTCATTCACTAGTACCACTCGGTGCCATGGCCTTGGTTTGTGTGACAGCACAAACCATCAGTGTTTTTACCATCAGTGCAGATGCCAACCCAGTGAAAAAAGCAAACAACATCATAATATTATCATGAAAATAGCTTAGACCTTGAAGAGCCTCCCCACAAAATAGTCCCAGAGACCCCCAGGGGTCCACAAGTCACACTTTGAGAACCACGACTACCTACGATCTCTGAATACATGAATGTAACAAATAAAAGGAAATCTAACATTTCTTTGTGGCTGCAGAACTCATGGTGAATTATATTACTTTGGTATAGGAATATTAATGCTTTTTCCCTTACAAACACGTTCTTTTGAATCTGGCAATTTACCTGAAACCACTGGTCCAGGCTTGTGATGTGTGTGACTCTCAGAACCAGGTGGTACTTTTCTACAAAACCATGATTTTGAGGTCTGAAAAGTAGCTTTAAGGAAAAAACTAGTATTTTTTAAAGAGTTCACTTAAAAAGAGACACAGAACAGATTTTAGCATTTCATGAAACTGAAGCTTGCTCAATCCCTTAATGTTTCATTATTCACATTTTTTCCAAAGTTCTGCCTTTCACGCTTTTCATGCTGGCTGATTGCTGCTACCGTTAGCGCATTTAAACCTCAGCGATTTATAACATGGTCCCAGACCAACACGCTCTGGCATTGGCCCAGTGCTGCTATTATCATCTTCTTTTATTTATGGCCCTATTTCAAAATCATCCTTTCACACACTTATACACATTTTTCAACTATTTTTACTTTCATACACATTTATGTTCTAAAATGCTATTCTATATTTCTGCTTTGTATAACAACATAAAATGTAATTTGCTTACACTGCTACCATCACAGCTGGGATATTTTAATGCACTCAAATATATATTGTAGCATGTGCAAAAAACAGCATTCCCCACCCCCACGCCCACCACCCACAGGTTTTATATAATACACAGCTTCCATTCCCTTCTTATTCCTGGCAGAGTTACCTAAAATGTTTTTCTTCCTATGAAAAACATTTTTCGCTATGAATTCTTTTTTTAATAGAACGTGAAAGCTCCTATTATACAAGAAGCTTTGCAGGCATGAATAATCAAATACACCCCTTGGTCAGTAAGAAACAAAAACTTGTAATCATTTTGCATGTATTCTTACATTCTTTGCATGTCCACCTAGGGGGGACAGAGGAAATTTAGACCGAAGCTAAACATTTCATTCCTGTTCCTAAACAACATTTCCTACCACCTCAAAGCTAAACATCCTTGATTTCTGAAGTCTAAGTGAAAATATTTGCAATTTATTTTTAACGAAAAATAAAACCTTTATTTTCTAAGAAAATTATTTCCCCAACTTTCCACTCAATAGAAAATTCTAATTCAAATAGATTCTAAGTCCTTAGAATCATATGGTGATATGTTAAAACTTATTTACAGAAAGGAAATTGTAAAAATTGTTATGCCTTTCTTCTAGCTTTTAAACAATCTCTTGGTTCATTCCAACAGATAGGTAAAATTGGATTACTTTCAAATGGCAGATGGTTAATACATTCTTACTGATACAGTTTAGACACCCAGAAAATCCAAGTCACAATTCAGAAAGCAATTGAATTCAACCTTCAGGGGTGTATCCGTCAAATCCAACTACTCTGAAATCTGGCTGAAGTTTCCTCTCGAATCAGCTATACAAAGCACTCCTTAATAATAAAACCCAAATGAAGCTCTGGACCTCACGGATGCAAAGACGACTCTCTGAAGAATCAAAGGAAACATTGTTTTCCATCAAATTAATATTTTACATGTGGAAATATCAACAATTGCACTAAAAGAGAGAAGAGCTACCTTGAAAGCATAGAACAAGGCCTTGCAGTTTCACATGGTGAATTGAGCCCACGAATTGATCATGCTCCCTATTCAGAATCCCACTGAAATAACCAAATAATATAGAGTACAAAATTTTTTTTAATGCATGGTAATAGCAGAGAAAAATGCCACCCAAGGGTCAGGAGACTCTGAAACATTTACAAAAAAATACAAAGATAAAAATACTGTGAAAAGTCTATCTGAATCATCGTATTCTTCTATACTTACTGGGAAAGAGAGACCTGCTTAGGAAAGAAAGTGGACATGTATGGTCACCAAAGGACCAAAGAACTCCAAGTTCAGAGAAACAGAGGTTCAGAAAAAGAGTGGGGAGCAGGATACTAATTCATTGTCCAACAGTCATCTATTAGGGGTGCAGCAGGCAGCCTCTAAAATGGCTCCCAAAGATTCTCCTTCTCAGGATTTACTTTCTGGTGTCATCTTCTCTCCTTGTTGGGGGGTTGAATCTACTGACTTGATTCTAGTGAATTGAAATATTCAGGCAAAAGTGATGGGATGTCCCTCCTGAGATCAGGTTATAAAACACTGTAACTTCTGTCTTGCAGGTACGTGCCTATGCCCCCTCCATATTCTCTCTCTCTCTCTGATCTCTGCTTCCACTTTCTAATCTCCTTCCTATGACCCTCCTACTTCCCTGTTACATGGAGCTTGTGATTACATTGTTTGGACCCACCTGAATAGTCCAGGATAATCTTCCTATCTCAAGGTCCTTAACGCCATCACATCTGCAAAATCCCTTTTGTCATGTAAGGTGACACAGTCACAGGGTCCAGGGAGAAGGACATCTTGAGGGTAGTGCAGGGGTGGAGGAAGGCATGAATCCACCCAGCACATGGCACCTCCAATCCTCCCTGTGATCCAGCCTTTCTTTCCTGTCTCAACATATCCCTCCCTCTCCCTCCATTCATGACACTCTGGCTGCCTTGGGCTTCGCAGTGTCTTGAATCTAGATCCAGAGCCTTTCCCAACTTAGGGACTTTGTACTTGCTGTTCTTTCTGTTTAGAACACTCTGCCTCCAGATCTTTAAGGCTGACTCCTTGACATTAGATCTCAATTAAAATGTCACCTCTTCAGAGAGGTCTCTGTGATCCCGTCTGTCTTACCTATATCACTATTGCTTTCACAGCACAGTACCATAGAAGTTGTCTTGCTGACTTTTTATTTATTTAACATAAGTTCTTGCAGAAAAGAGGGCTGCCCTGGTTTATCATGTTCACACCTATAAACCCAG
>NW_012102512.1:0-2856 GCF_000951045.1 Mandrillus leucophaeus | reverse complement strand
TACTGTTTTATTCTTTAAATCATTCAGTACATAAAAGAACATGTAAGAATTTTGTATATTAATAATTTATAATTTACTAGGAACATCTAGGAACCTACCAACAAACCAAGCACTGGAACAGTACAAATATTTTATATCTAACCCCTGTATGCCCCCTCCCCCTCCCCACCCCTCCATCCTCCAAGAAGTAATCATTATTCAGATTATTTTTTATCTTTTATTTATTTATTTATTTTTAGATGGAGTTCTGGTCTTGTTGCTCAGGCTGGAGTGCAATGGCGCAATCTCGGCTCACTGCAAACTCCCCCTCCCGGGTTCAAGTGATTCTCCTGCCTCAGCCTGCCGAGTAGCTGGGATTACAGGCATGTGCCATCACACCCAGCTAATTTTGTATTTTTAGTAGAGACGGGATTTCTCCATGTTGGTCAGGCTGGTCTCGAACTCTTGACCTCAGGTGATCCGCCCATCTCGGCCTCCCAAAGTGTTGGGATTACAGGCATGAGCCACCACACCCGGCCTTATCTTTTCATTTTTTTTTAAAAAAATCTAGTTTTATAACTCCTGTGTGAATGTTTCAACAATATATTGTTCTGCTTGTTTTTGAGCTTTATAAAAATGGTATCAAGCTGTAAGAACTTTTCTAACACTTGCTTTTTTCCCCCTTCAACATTATGGTTTTGGAGATCACCCATTTTATTCCATATCCTATAGATCATTTATTTTTCACTGCTGCATAATACTTCATTCTGCAGAAAAACCACAAATTATTTACCTATTTTGCTATCATTAGATATCCCAATTATTATAGGTTTTCTGCTATTAAGAACTCTGCTAGTAGGGCCGGGCATGGTAGCTCATGCCTGTAATCCCAGTACTTTAGGAGGCCAAGGAGGGTAGATTATTTGAGCTCAGGAGTTGGAGACCAGCCTGGCCAACATGGCAAAACCCCGTCTCTACTAAAAATACAAAAATAGCCAAGCGTGGTGGTGTGCACCTGTAATCCCAGCTACTCGGGAGGCTGAGGCACAAGAATCACTTGAACCCAGGAGGCAGAGCTTGCAGTGAGCCAAGATGGCACCACTGCACTCCAGCCTGGGCAAGAGAGCGAGACTGGGTCTCAAAAAAAAAAAAAAAAAAAAATGCAAAATACCTCTGCTACTGAAACAGAAAGCTAAACTGCACGTTCTCACTTGTAAGTGGGAACTAATCATTAGGTACACAGGGACATAAAGATGGGAGCAATAGATACTGGGGCCTCCATAAGGGGGAAGGAAAGCAAGGGAACAGCAGTTGAAAAGGCCTATTGGATACTATGTTCACCATTTGAGTGACCGGCTCAACAGAAGTTCAAGCCTCAACATCACACAGCACACCCACGTAACAAACCTGCACATGTACCTCCTGATCTAAAATTTAAAAAATAAATAAGTACGCTGCTGCTAAAAACTATTCTTGTAAAAGTTCACTGGTACATATACGTAAATAGCTTCCTAAGATAAATTCTCATGAGAAGAATTGTTGGGTCACAGGATATAATTATTTTTACGTTAACATCAAACTGTTTTCTAAAATGGTGTTAACTGTTTGCACCCCACCAGAAAAACATAAAAGTTGTTCCACATACTCGCCAATACTTGAGATTTACAGATCTCTTATATTTTGCCAATCTAGAGGGCCTAAATGAATAGCTAGCTCACTGCGGCACTAATTTGCAACTCAAGCTTACTGGTTAGGTTATATTTTCTAGGCCAGGCATGGCAGCTCACACCTGTAATCCCAGCATGTTGGGAGGCCAAGGCAGGCAGATCACTTGAGTTCATAAGTTTGAGACCAGCTTGGGCAACATGGTGAAACCCTGTTTCTGCTAAAAATACAAAATTTAGTCGGGCATGATGGCGCATGCCTGGAGTCCCAGCTACTCCGGAGGCTGAGGCTCAAGAATGGCTTGAACCTGATAGGTGGAGGCTGCAGTGAGCCTAGATCGCGCCACTGCACTCCAGCCTGGGCAACAGAGCGAGACCCTGTCTAAAAAAATATTATATTTTCTATATCTACTGGCCCCTACATGTTCCTGATGTTTTCTATCCATTTTCTCTTAAATTGTTCTTCTCACTCTTTTGTAGATGTGCTTTCTATTTTCAGGAAGCTAAACTTTTGTCAATTATATGTATTACAATTATCTTCTCTCAAATTACGGCTTTTCTTTTCACTTATTTATGGGACAGCTTGATGAACTGAAGTTCTTAGCTTTAATGCGGTAAAATTTTCACACCATTTTTTATGGTGAATGAAAAGATATTCTTTTATCTCATTCTCTTTTTTTTTTTTTTTTTTGAGACAGCCTCTCACTCTGTCGCCCAGGCTGGAGTACAGTGATGTGATCTGGGTTCACTGCAAGCTCCGCCTCCCGGGTTCACGCCATTCTCCTGCCTCAGCCTCCTGAGTAGTTGGGACTACAGGCGCCCGCCACCATGCCTGGCTAATTTTTGTATTTTTAGTAGACACGGGGTTTCGCCGTGTTAGCCAGAATGGTCTCGATCTCCTGATCCGCCCGCCTTGGCCTCCCAAAGTGCTGGGATTACAGGCGTGAGCTACCGCGCCTGGCCTCTTTTATCTCACCTTCTAAGAGTTTTCAGGTATTGCTTTTCAAATTTGTATTTATAACTCATCTAAAATTGACTTTTGTTTATGATGTGAGATAGGAATCCAAATCCATCCTTTTTTATATGTATAAACTATTTCTTTTAGCTTCTTTCTTTTTCTACAGTACTGCCCCAGTTCCACAGATCTGCAAGTCCATAACAAGGAGTTCTTTTGTTCCTTTGTTCCACTTGTCTACTCCCATGCCAATACCAC
>NW_012102511.1:11485-13082 GCF_000951045.1 Mandrillus leucophaeus | reverse complement strand
GATTCCTCAAGCTGTAGATGAGTGGGTTGAGCATGGGGGTGAGGATGGTGTAGAAGGCGGACACCACTTTGTCCTTCTCTGGGGTGTGGTAGGAGTGGGGCAGCACGTTGGTGTAGAAGGCCGCCCCGTAGAACATGCTCACCACCGTGACGTGGGAGGAACACGTAGCAAAGGCTTTGCGCCGGCCCTCAGCAGAGTTCATCCGGTGGACAGTCAGGAGGATGCGCGTGTAGGACACGGAGATGACGGACAGAGGGAGCAGCAGCATCAGCACGCAGCAGGCATACATCAGGGTCTCGTAGAGCGACGTGTCTATGCACGACAACCTCAGCACGGCTGGGATCTCACAGAAAAAGTGATTGATCTCTCGGGAGCTACAGAAGGGGAAACTCATCGTGACAGGAGTCAGCATGAACCCATCCAAGGAGCCGCCCACCCAGGAGCCGAGCACCATGAATAAGCAGAGCCTGCGGTTCATGAGGAGAGGGTACCGGAGAGGGTCGCACACAGCCACGTACCGGTCATAGGCCATGAGACCCAGCAGGAAGAATTCCCCTCCCATCAGGGTCAGGTAGAGGAAGATCTGAAGTGCGCAGCCCGGGAAGGAAATGGTCTTGTCCTTGGACAGGAGGTCCTGGAGCATCTTGGGGACCGTGATACAGATGTAGATGGTGTCCATGATGGAGAGCTGGCTGAGCAAGAAGTACATGGGAGTGTGGAGGCGGGAGTCCACATGGATGAGCAGAATCATGACCACGTTGGCTGTTATGGCCACCACAAAGATGGAGAAGACTATTGCAAAGAGAAGCCCGGGGAAGGCAGGATGGGTGATGAGGCCTATGAGGACGAAGTTAGTGGAGTTCTGGAGAAGGCCCTCCATGCCCATGGTCCATGAGAGCTCCTTGGGCTATCAAGGCAGAAATCTGGCAGCTTATTTAATGACCTGACATGTAGGAAATAGTATGTCAGCAGCGTGTGATAAAGCAAAGATCACCTACTTCAGGATCATTTGAAATCCCGGTTTCAGTGTTAATGATCTGTATGATATTGGACAGAAAATTACTCTCAACTCAGTTTCATCATCTGTGAAAAGTCATCCTAGTTCTATACAGGCTGGATGTGAGATGTAAAGGTAGTAATTCATACAGTACCTGGTTTAGAATCGGCTTTTTATTTTGAACTATCTTCTGAATACATTTTATAATCTTACCACTTTAGATTGAAAGTTTTCTGAGGGTGGTTACCGTGCCTTATTTCCCATTTTGCCTTGCAATACATGGTTTGGGTTTAAATTGCTCTCTATCTCCATTAAGATGATTGTATTAAGATCATACACAGACATCTACTTGTGACTTATGAAATTGGTAGAAAATATCTAGATAACTGACTTTTTGGCTGCTGTTACTAAACAGCTTTACGAAGGTCTGCAACCTCACATTTGAGGTCAGGAGCCGCTGTCTTGTGGTTAGACTTTTGTCCTGCAAAGGGAGTTCATGTTTTAGTCATGGATTGCTGCGAGGCCTTGTGTCTATTTGTTCTCACAGACTAATATGGGGATCATAAATCTGGAAGGACCACCACAAACTGCTTCAGAGCA
>NW_012102511.1:9182-11435 GCF_000951045.1 Mandrillus leucophaeus | reverse complement strand
TGGTTTGGGTTTAAATTGCTCTCTATCTCCATTAAGATGATTGTATTAAGATCATACACAGACATCTACTTGTGACTTATGAAATTGGTAGAAAATATCTAGATAACTGACTTTTTGGCTGCTGTTACTAAACAGCTTTACGAAGGTCTGCAACCTCACATTTGAGGTCAGGAGCCGCTGTCTTGTGGTTAGACTTTTGTCCTGCAAAGGGAGTTCATGTTTTAGTCATGGATTGCTGCGAGGCCTTGTGTCTATTTGTTCTCACAGACTAATATGGGGATCATAAATCTGGAAGGACCACCACGAACTGCTTCAGAGCAAGGCTTTAGTTTCCTTATGGTGGTCTTTCTGGTTGATGATGAGTTCTGCTAAAATTTGATGACTAGATACTGCATCATATCACTGGATGACTTAATCTTCTCTTATTGTTTAGCCAAAATGCTAGCGTTTCTCTGACAGAGTGGCTTTCTGAATCTGCCCTGTTATGTCATCCTAGGAATCCATTGCTAGTTGGGTTTTTTCCTCCAATTTCTCTACCATTTTGCTGCTCCTTCATGTCTCTAAAAATAACTACAATCAGTTGCAGTGGCTTACACCTGTAGTCCCAGCACTTTGGGTGGCTGAAGCAGGCAGATCACCTGAGGTCAGGACTTCGAGACCAGCCTGGCCAACATGGTGAAACCTCATCTCTACTAATACAGAAGTTAGTCGGGCTTGGTGGCACATGCCTCTAAAATCCCAGCTACTCAGGAGGCTGAGGAAGGAGAATCGCTTGCACCTGGGAGGCAGGGGAGGCGGAGGTTGCAGTGAGCTGAGATCGTGCCATTGCACTCCAGCCTGGGGGACAAGAGCGAGACTTCATCTCAGAAACCAAAACAAAGAATCTATAGATGGTAAAGACATTTCTGAACTCAGAAGACAGACAGCACTATCAAGCATTCCTTGAACTAAGTGGAATGAATTCTCATGCTTTGAGAAATGTGAATGCGTGTTCTTTTGATATGTTCAGGGATATTGAGGGATGAATTGTTCTTTTTAGATTATGGTATATCTCTTTCTCATTTTAGTGACAAGATTACTGAAGAAACATTTCTGTAAAACGTTTTGACCACCAATACTACAAATATATCTGAATCTTTTGGTTCCAGAATAGTCAAATTTACAGTCTCTGAAGCATCAAGGAGGAATAAACTCCCCTTACATTGAAGCAAAAATAGGAACAGTAGACAATTTTCCTTCTTAGTGCTCAAAGATGGAGATGTGAGTAATAGACCTAAAAGGTGAGTAAACTTTCAAAGGAAGAAAAAGAAAAGCAATTTCTGTGTTGGTCTGTGCTGAAACTTCAATTAATCACACCTTGGTTGAGGAGAAAAAAAAAATACATGAGCAAATATTAACTCCTGTCAAGCTTGATAAGAGTCAGCTACTAGGTGGCAGATTGTGATAGCCACAGCTTTGAGTCATGGGTCAAGAGACTATTTAAATATAAAATTCCATTTACAGTGGCTTTTGCAACAGCTTGTTGGAAATAAGTATTAATCTGGCAGATAGTAAGTTTATCTTGACCTATATCTATTAGTTTCACTTAAATGCATTATGGATTTTACACGTTACTATAGTGTTAGCTTACAATCATCCTTTAAAAATATACTTTGAGAAACTGAAATAGTCAAGAATGAGACAAATGAAAGTGACTTAAAATAATTACTTTTGAATCAGAACATGAGCCAGAGCATTTCGTTTCATGTAAATAATCAGACTCCACTTCACAAGGTATTCAAAGGGGAGGCAAAACAAATTATTGCCTCAAATGCCTATGATAGGAGTAAAACCATTTTCAACTCCCAGATCTTATTCTCATTGTAGATCCTAGAAGAGAGTAAAAAAGCTAAAATAGGAGATGATTTTAGCCGCCTCCCTTATTTTTATACAACCAAGACTGTTTAAAAAAGATGAGATTGCTTGTGAGTGTGTTGTGTGTACATGAGTGTTCATATGTGAGTGAGCATGGCATGGATGGGGATGTGAGCAGGGAGCAGGCCCCACTGAAGAGCGGAACACTACACTGCTCGGCACAAACGAGCAATTCACCCATTTCAATGAAGCCAATATTGAGAACCAAATGTGACATGTTCAAATGTGAGCCTGATATTGTTCCATAGGATACTGGGCATTGCACGTAGGCAGAGAAAGTATCTGCATTATGAAAAAATTTGTTATCAGTTACTTTAAGTCAGTTCCAGTCATCTAAAA
>NW_012102511.1:5277-9132 GCF_000951045.1 Mandrillus leucophaeus | reverse complement strand
CTTGAACTAAGTGGAATGAATTCTCATGCTTTGAGAAATGTGAATGCGTGTTCTTTTGATATGTTCAGGGATATTGAGGGATGAATTGTTCTTTTTAGATTATGGTATATCTCTTTCTCATTTTAGTGACAAGATTACTGAAGAAACATTTCTGTAAAACGTTTTGACCACCAATACTACAAATATATCTGAATCTTTTGGTTCCAGAATAGTCAAATTTACAGTCTCTGAAGCATCAAGGAGGAATAAACTCCCCTTACATTGAAGCAAAAACAATAGGAACAGTAGACAATTTTCCTTCTTAGTGCTCAAAGATGGAGATGTGAGTAATAGACCTAAAAGGTGAGTAAACTTTCAAAGGAAGAAAAAGAAAAGCAATTTTTGTTGTTGGTCTGTGCTGAAACTTCAATTAATCACACTTTGGTTGAGGAGAAAAAAAAATACATGAGCAAATATTAACTCCTGTCAAGCTTGATAAGAATCAGCTACTAGGTGGCAGATTTTGTGATAGCCACAGCTTTGAGTCATGGGTCAAGAGACTATTTAAATATAAAATTCCATTTACAGTGGCTTTTGCAACAGCTTGTTGGAAATAAGTATTAATCTGGCAGACAGTAAGTTTATCTTGACCCATATCTATTGTTTCACTTAAATGCATTATGGATATTACACATTAGTTACTGTAGTGTTGTTAGCTTACAATCATCCTTTAAAAATATACTTTGAGAAACTGAAATAGTCAAGAATGAGACAAATGAAAGTGACTTAAAATAATTACTTTTGAATCAGAACATGAGCCAGAGCATTTCGTTTCATGTAAATAATCAGACTCCACTTCACAAGGTATTCAAAGGGGAGGCAAAACAAATTATTGCCTCAAATGCCTGTGATAGGAGTAAAACCATTTTCAACTCCCAGATCTTATTCTCATTGTAGATCCTAGAAGAGAGTAAAAAAGCTAAACTAGGAGAGATGATTTTAGCCGCCTCCCTTATTTTTATACAACCAAGACTGTTTAAAAAAGATGAGATTGCTTGTGAGTGTGTTGTGTGTACATGTGTAGAGTGTTCATATGTGAGTGAGCATGGCATGGGTGGGGATGTGAGCAGGGAGCAGGCCCCGCTGAAGAGCGGAACACTACACTGCTCGTCACAAACGAGCAATTCACCCATTTCAATGAAGCCAATATTGAGAACCAAATGTGACATGTTCAAATGTGAGCCTGATATTGTTCCATAGGATACTGGGCATTGCACGTAGGCAGAGAAAGTATCTGCATTATGAAAAAATTTGTTATCAGTTACTTTAAGTCAGTTCCAGTCATCTAAAATGTTAACATTTGAGTTGATGCTATTTAACATGATGTGTGGTTTGGCTTCTCACACTCAAGATCCTAGATTCCATTCCCCATCAGGTCATCTTTCCTCCACTATCATTCTCCACTCTAAGACCCTTGGGTTTTTTCCTATTTCCCTCATCTAGTCTTTCCCAAAATAAAAATAAAAATAATTTTTAAAAAAAGGCTTTTGAAAGAAAGGACGAAGACAAAAAAGAAAGCTTTTATTTCCATGATCGAAGCTTCAGGCCTTTCTGCTATTCAAAGGCGGGGAATGCTTTGTCCCCAGTGCAGGTTAGAACATAACCCAGAAACCCTGACCCCCAGGACCAGACCCAGAAACCCTGACCCCCAGGACCAGTTATAACATCACCCAGTGTTGGCAGCTTAATTATCTGGCAGGAACGGGAGGGTGGGAAGATCAAGCCCAGAGGTGGAGGACCCCGTGCACGGGAGCTCTGCATCCGTTATCTGCACACTTGGGGCTGACGGGTAAGGGATGAGTGAGCTCACCAAGAGGCATTTACTCTACCTGTGGTCAGCCACATGGCGAGAAGCGGGAAAGAATGAGGAGAATCTCCCTGCAGGGCGCCAGGCGATCAAAGCTGGATGTTTCAGGACAACAGTCCTGGGGTTGTTCTGGGAGAAGCCATAGAAATCAAGCACAAATTGGTGACTCACTGAAAATTGTATGAAGATCTCCAAGGAAGGTCAGATGTTATTCTACCAGGAAGAGCTTCGTGCAATTCATTGACACCCCTTTCCGGGGATTCAGCATGACGACAGCTATGAGAAGAATCTGTCAGTGTCCCTTCTGTGGCAATCAAGCTGCTAACCAGAGCTGACCTTCTCCACTTGACACAATGTACCTGCAGAGCTTTAAAGGGAGGGGTTTTCCATTCCATCCTTGGAGACAGAACGCCTCAAGTGCAAACACATTCCGTGTTCAAGACTCACCTCGTACTGTGTGAGCTAAGATTAATAGCAACTGACAATATTCTTAAGGGGTATATAGCTAAGTTCGATTAATGTATCATATCAAAAATCCTCATAAAAGCAAATCATTTTAAGTCTAAAGTGGGGATTTCTAAAAATGAAAATGTTGGGGACTATTTTAAAGGTGTTTAACCACAAATAACAGCTAATGCCGTTGTGCTTTACTCAGCTGTCAAAATCGCTTTGGGGATGACATGCAGTTACTTCTCCAGACCTCAGTGTTCTTTTAGTAAAAGAATGGATTAGTAACATGTTGGTGACACGCCAAAGTGCCACATAGCTCTAAGTCATCATTTGTCACTGAATGAGAAAAAGGGGGCCAACTATATTGGGGTCTTTCTGCTTTGATTAAAGCTTGTAAAGAGAAGATAATGGTGTGAAAGGCACTAAGAAGATAGAGGAAGAGAAATAGGAAGTTGTGATATTCCCCAAACCATAAAGAACAGGGCTTTACATGTGCCGGGTAGTTTAGTTTTACAACGTACATGACGTCACAGCAAACAAGATGCTACACATCAGCTTGAGTAGTGGACAGAGGTACAGATTCCCCTTATCTGTGGGAGACGGTTTAAGACCCCCCCCACCCACCGTGGATGTCTGGAACTGCAGGCAGCACTGAGCCCTGTACATCCACCATATTCTATCCATGCATACGTACCTATGATCAAGTTGACTTTATAGATTAGGCACAGTAAGGAAGGGATTGACGACAAAATAGAACACCTAAGACAATATACTGTGGCTATAACTTAGTTTGATGTGTCACAGCAAAACTTGCCGTTTTCTTCCTTTGTGATTTCAAAGAAAGTTTTTCTTAACTTAGATCTTGGCAAACTCAGCTTATGAGGTTTAAAGTCAAGAACTTTCACCTTTTTACTTAAAACACCTTATTAGCCTCTCTTTGGCACATCTAAGTTGCTTCACGGCTCCATCTCTTCGGGGCCGTTAAGAAAAAATCACTGAGTTACTTGAATCCAAGCACTGCGAGCCCGCCACAGTCGATGACCCAGACAGCTACTGAATGACTCGGGGCAGCACACACAGCATGAATAAGCCAGACCAAAGGACGATCCGTGTCCTCTGCAGGACAAGAGTTCATCATACTCAAGGTGGTGTGCAATTGAAATTTGAGATTTTTCATTTAATATTTTTTTAAACATGGTAGATAGCAGGAAGCTGGCAGATTGCAGGTAACTAAAACTGGAAATGAAAGTGTTAAAGAATCCCGAGTTTTCCTTTTATCTCAAAAAGGTTCAACCCAAGGGCTAGAGGGACTGAAATGATCTTAAAGCACGAAACTTTTCTCTGCTTTGAGGACAGTGTATTGCAAGAACCAGAAGACAGCAGTCGGTCCAGTTAGACAGTGCAACACCGGAGAGGGAAACTGGTCTGATTCCAAAACTCGAGACTGAAAGAATATGATCAAAAATGGTGTAAATAATGTCAGAAAAGGCTCGAAAGCAGGAATTAGGCACCTGGGGTTAAAGAAAGGGGAGAGTCCAGTCTAACCACAGCTGAAGAGC
>NW_012102511.1:0-1732 GCF_000951045.1 Mandrillus leucophaeus | reverse complement strand
AGGTTTCTGGTGCCGAGGTTGAGGATGCACCTGGGAAAAAGGAACACAAAATGACAGGAGCATCTGAGATTTGTGCTTCTTCCAAAGAGGGTTGGGGAGACTTCAATATTTAAAAGGGAAACAGTGGACATTTGAGGGAAAAAAACGGTGGGAAGTGTGGGTAAATGGAGTAAGCGGTTGCCCTCTTTCAAGGCTTTGATCAGTGTTCACTGAATTCACACTTTAGATGTGAAAGGAGAGGATTTAGAGGAACAGTCAGCTGGGCATTCACCTCCTGCTCAATCTGGATTTGTATATAAAAGGGACACAGAGGAAAGAGTCAAACACGCATTTCTTTCAGGGAAGTGGAGGGATGACCCCCAGGCCTGTCTGTCCACTGCCTCTGAAGATAAGCCACTAATTTACATTGTCAGCACAATATTCAACAGAATGGTTTTAAGGGTAAAGATCTTTGGGCTGGCAAGGAATTTCCTTGGGAGCAAATTGTGAGGGAGGTTCCTTGGGGAAGTATGTAACCTTCAACCTGTGTAGCTATCCATTTGGGAACAGTACGGAATCTGTAGCTATCCAGTCAGGAATAATATGAAATAGTTTTTTGCATGACAGTTCCCAAGCTTGACTTTTTCCTTTGGCCGAGTTTGGGTCCCAAGAGTTATTTTCCTTCTACTTTCTCCTACCTTCTATTTTCACAAAAGTGGTATTTGTCACACAGGTTAAGTGTTCTTCAGAATTAATTTGTCTTATGCATAGTACAGAAGAACGTTGAATTCAGTAGGAATAAAGGAGACATGAGAAACTAGAAGAATGAGGGAAAGGATGCAATGGGTAGAGAAAAGTGAGGGTAAAACAAGTTATACGTTTTCTAAAATTTTTCACAAGAGTATACTCAAGATATTTAAAGATTAGGAAAATTGAACTTCCTAACATTTGTTTCTCTAATGGGGAAAAATGGTCTTGTTTGGGGAGCAGAACTTCCATAAGAGTAACAACACTGAGTGCTTTTCATGATTTAAGTCAGCTAATGGGCACATGATCATTTCTAGTCATCACAAATCCATTAGACACATACCTTATTCCCTATGTCCTCCTAATGTTACAGATAAACAAAACCCTGTACCTCTCTTCAGCCTTTAGAATGTGATTCAATAATTCTTCTTAAAAATTTTTATATGTCATCCAGAAAGTTCTCCAAGTAGCTATTGGATTGTTTGGATAGACTCTTCCCTCTGGTGTGATGTGTGTTTCTACAGAGCCACAAATGGGTTATGATCAATATTGATCCTCTACAACCCTGGATTGGTCTCAGTGCCCGATTTGGCTACAACCACAGGGAAGCTGATTTTGCTGTCAACAGCCAGTTTTCCTCAATGTGCCATAAAACTTTATAGTTGTCATGAATGTTTGAGAAGTGCTGCTGTATCAAGTTAGGAAAGTTAATACAAGCCCAACCTAAGGAAAAATAAGACCTGTGAACAAGGTATTGATTGGTATTAGTTTCCAACTCACACGTCACAATGTTTTGTCTAGTGTTGAATTTAGTTATCTTGTGAAAATAGAGTCTACATTATTTCTATAAAAGGTATTTTGTGGCATCTCAATCTTCCTATTCATTTTTTTCATTTTTCGCTTCTCTTCCTTCAACTTTTCAAGAAGTAATCTTTTTATATCAGTAGGTATAGACTTTGTTGCTACAAGCTGAGAGCGACTCCCACAGTTTGGAGTTTAGATTCTC
>NW_012102510.1:3575620-3579220 GCF_000951045.1 Mandrillus leucophaeus | reverse complement strand
TTTGATTGCCGCTGTAACAAATTTTCAATAGCTTAGACAACGCTGGGCATGGTGGCTCACGCCTATAATCCCAGCACTTTGTGAGGCCGAGACCCGTGGATCGCTTGAAGTCAGGAGTTCAAGACCAGCCTGGTCAACATGGTGAAATCCCCTCTCTACTAAAAATACAAAAATTAGCCAGGTGTGGTGGTGCACACCTGAAATTCCAGCTACTCGGGCCGCTGAGAGGAGGCGGAGGTTGCAGTGAGCCAAGATCACCCCACTGATCTCCAGTTTGGGCGACACAAGTGAGATTCCATCTCAAAAAATATTTTTATAGCTAAGACAATTTTTGGAAAAGAAGAATAAAGTGGGAGGAATTGCTCTACCACATTTCAGTACTTCTTACATAGCTACAGGAATCAAGACTGTAGTATTGGGAGAAGAATAGACACATAGATCACTGGAACAAAATAGAGAACCTAGAAATAGCCCCACACTGATTTTTTACAAAGAGACAAAAAGAAGGAAGGATCGTCTGCTTAACAAATGGTGCTGGAGCAGTTGCATATCCATAGGCAAAAAAAAATAAAAATAAAAAAAAAAGACCTAATCTTCATATTTTTATACCAAAAAAACCTCAAGTGGATCATAGATTTAAATCTAAAATATAAAACTAAAAAACAAACTTTTGCAGGAAAGCACAGGACAAATGTCTGAGATCTAGGGCATAGTCAATGGTTCAAAAAGCACAATCCATAAGGAAAACAAATAAATTAGATTACATCCAATTTAAAACTTGTGCTCTGCAAGAAACCCTGTTAAAAGGACGAAAAAACAGGGTCTGGACTAGGAGAAAATGTCTGCAAATCACATATCCAAGAAAGGACTCACATCCAGAATATATAATGGATATGTGTAGTACTCTCAAAACTCAACGGTAGGCTGAGCGTGGTGGCTCAAGCTTGTAATCCCAGCATATTGAAAGGTCAAGGTGGATGGAGGGCAGATCCCTTGAGGTCTGGAATTGGAGACCAGCCTGGGAAACATCGCAAAAACCCATCTCTACTAAAAATACAAAAATTAGACTGGCATGATGATGCCCGCCTGTAATCCCAGCTATGTGGGAGGCTGAGACATGAGAATCATTAGAACCTGGGAGGCGGAAATTGGAGTGAGCCAAGATCGTGCCACTGCACTCCAGCCTGGGTAACAGAGCAAGACTCTGTCTCAAGAAAAATAATAATAATTAAAAAAAAACCTCAATGGTAAAAAATACAAACAAATAATCCAATTAGAAAATCATGAAAAGATGTGAACATACATTTCACTGAAGAGGAAACAAGCAAATAAGCACATGAAAAGATGCTCAATGCTCATTTGCTTCATTAGATACAAACTAAGACCATGATGTGGTATCACTACACACTTATTACAATAGCTAAAATAAAAGACATAGTGAGAACACCAAATGGTGACAAGGATGCGGAGAAACTGGACATCTAGTAAAATGCTTCTGGGAAGGTAAAATCTTACAGCCACTCTGGAAAGCAGTTTGGTAGTTTCTTATAAAATGAAACATGTAATGACCATACAATTCAACAATTGCACTTCAGAGAAATTAAAACGTATGCCTATCCAGAAACTTGTACATAATTGTTCATAGCAGCTTTACTGTAATAGCCAAAAGCTGGAAATAATCAATATGTTCTACAATAAGCAAATGGTTGAACTGTGGTACATCTGTACCGTGGAATACTACTCAGTAATAAAAATGAACTACTGACTGGGCCCAGTGGCTCACCTGCTTGGGAAACATAGCAAAAGGCAGGGTATTGCATGCCTGTAATCTCAAAGCTGAGGTGGGAGTATTGCTTGAGCCCAGGGGATCGAGACCAACCTGGTCAACATAGCAAAACGGTCTCTACTAAAAAAATCAAAAATAAAAATTTTAGTCGGGGTGGGGTGGTGCATGCCTGTAGTCCTGAGATAGAGGCAGAAGGATTGTTCAGTGTGCTGGGATTACAGGTGTGAGCCACTGCTCCTGGCTGATTGCTGCATCTTGAAATGCCCCACATTCTCTCTAAGTGATGGCGGGCTCTTGTAGTCTCAGAAATTCTAGCTCTCTTCCTTCTAATAATTTACAAGTCACCCATTAATAGCCTCTAAACCCGTTCATATTAGAGATACTCATTTCTCTTCAACAGAACAGAACCCCCCATCCCTCTGCCTGAACAGATCCATCACCAGAGAGACCATGTTATCTCTGGGACTTTATATATTGAGTGGGGGTGTCAGAACGCCCCCACTCAATACAATTACACAGTCACATCTCTGCCTCCCCAACAGGGGTCTGTACATCTTTCAGGGTAAGCCTAGTTCCGGGGAAACTACTAACAACAGTAGCCAACCCCCTCCCAAAGACTCAAGGCTGCTATGCCCATAGGAAACCTGTCATCCCCAATCAACACTTCTCCCAGAGACCCCTGGCTCCCTGTTTCCATCTGACTTCTCCCCTTACTCACGGACAGATAAGCCCTGGATGGAGAAATGCAACACCTGATTCCAGGTGACTGAGTGTGACCGGCCTTCACAGATTTCTCCCTAAAGACTCAGGCTGTTTCTCTTGCAGGTCAGACTGGTCTTGGTGCCGTTAATAGAGATGACGCCTGTGCAAAGAGGCCCAGGGATGATGCTCAAATACCAGAGAAGATACAAAAGATGAGGTGACCTGGAGGGGCAAAGCAGTGGCCCAGGGGACAGTGGGAGTGAGCAGGTTTCTGAGGAGGGGAGGACAGAGATACTGGGGATAAGGAGCAGGGTCTCGGGGGAGATCTGGACCCTTGGGAGCCTCCCACCCTCACTCTGTCATCACCCAGTATCCCTGGAGACAAGTCTGTGATCTTGCACTTCATTTGGTGACTCTCAGTCCATTCTGGAAGGTGGGAAGAGAGTCAGCCAGCAGCATTAAAGCCCTACTGTGTGGCAGAGTACAAGCTAGTGTAGGTCCCCCATGTTCTGTCAGTTAGCCATGGCATCAACCAGGACAGATTATCATCCCCACTTCCCAGATTCAGCACACAGGAAGCGGCTCCAGCTGAATGGCAGACATCCCTAGCTGAGACACTGCCAGAATTCCTTTTTCTTTTTTTCCTAGGCCTTTGATGATATTCCCGAATATTTCTCTAAGAAAAAGTGGGAAAAGATGAAAGCCTTGGAGAAAATCATCTCTGTGTGTATGAAGAGAAAGTATGAGGCCATGACTAAACTCAGTAACAGAACGTTCTAGGCACACACAAGTCTGGGGACACGTGAGCATCCCTTTTTCTGCTTTGGCTACTTTTAGGCTGCAGAAAGTACCCCACATTTTCCTTTTGTGAAGAGAAAATTTGCAAGACAGCTTCTGGGTGTCCTGCTCTTCTGTATCCTGTCAGGGCCGAGGGCAGGGACTGGCCACAGTGGAGCTCATACCTGTATCCTGCACGTTTCTCTCCCTTAGGCGTCTGTTCTGATGAGCCCAACTGTCTCTGTGGCATCCTGGCACCCTATCCCCAAACCCCCAAACACACACACCTATCCTACCATCTTTCTCTTGGCTTCTCTCTCTCTCTCTCTCTCTCT
>NW_012102510.1:3573809-3575570 GCF_000951045.1 Mandrillus leucophaeus | reverse complement strand
TTGAAATATTTCTTTTTTAAAGAACATGTTGTTCTTCTAAGCACTGTTAATGAATCAAAGGACAATTAAGAAAATGTTACAAGTGAAAAAAAGAAAGAAAATGTTAAAACTGTAGATCCGCCAAAAACTTCCAGAGTTTGTCTCATTAACAGCATATGGGTATTGGATAGGTATCTTATGAGTGAGGGTGATGGACACATTATGTAATAAAGATCACTGTTTTTCTGTATTTTATCAAAACCAAATACTCTTCTCATTCCCAAACAACCCCAATTCTCCGTGATGAGCTTGGAAGTGAGTTTGAAAGAGTGATCCCTTTGCGTAGAGAGCTTTGTGCATTTCAGGACTATTAAGGGGACATATGTGTTTACTTGCTCTTCTGCTCTGACAACACAATTATAAGACAAGGTCAGAATGTCCAAACTGTCTCCAATAGACCTATTACGCCCCAACTAAACAGGTCAGATTCTACATTCTCCCACAATCACTATAAGAGGTCTGAAAATCCAGTGCTTTAGTATCTGCCAAGTTTTTGATATTAAAAGAGTGTCTTTATACTGAAAATATTTCAGAGCCACTGGACTAAATCATCCATGATTCATCACACATTTAACAGCTTAATTGACATATCGCAAGATTCACCCATTTGAAGTGTACAGTGATTTTTAGTTGTACTTCTTGAGTGGATACAGTTCAGATTCCCAACCAATCAATTTAATTTAATTATTTGGGAAAAAGTAAAAGATATGTAATGGAATAAGATGAGACTATGATGGAGTTTAGTTCCCATTTGATAAACTATGAAGATGGACAAGTCTGAACTGATCCCACAGATAAATGGACCAACCATGACTAAACATAATTCAGAAGCAAATCTCAAATAACTCCTCAATAATGAGTGCACTCATAACCCTCTGCTGCAGAATGCCCTCATGCGACAGAAGTCTCTCTGAAGTTTGGAAATCTTTACCAACCAAGAAAAATTCTGATGTATTCTCTTTCAGTTGAACGTCCTCAGATGACTTTCAGCAGGCTACAGAGAATCTTCCTGAAAGTGAGTATCTCTCAAATCTAAAGGACCAGAGAACCTTTGTCCCTTCATGGATGTGAACACTGGTAAGAGTGGGAGAATATCAAAAATGTCCTCACTGCCTCCTTCCCCCCATGTGTATCACAACACCTAATGTAGCATCGACGGCTTAATAATACTAAGAGTTGTGATCCTTAATACTTCTTTTGTTTTCATAGAGATGCCAGATACTATTTTAAGCAGTTCACATGGATTAATTTATTTAATCCTTAAGGAGACCTCTATGACGTTGTTTCTATTATTATCTCCAAATAATGAGTCACACACTTTGGTTGTCATCCACATAAAAGCCACGTGACATGGCACAAATCTTCTAAGTTCTCTGAGCTCCAGATTCCTGGTCCGTGAAATGGAAGTAAAGAATCATAGTTCATGTTTTAGATCATAGCTAACAGCAACATAATAATAAAATGAGGCTATCGGGGTACAGAGATGTTAAAGAATTTTCCTGGGGCACAGTGGCAGGGGTAGTCTAATCCAGAGCTCCAAGCCATTTAAAGCTCATTCACGTTTGCATTTGTTTATGAAGTTCAGATGTTGCTCACTAGGGCTTTACCCCATAGGGCCTACTGGTGCTTCTGTTGAGACACTCACTCTCGCAATAGGAAGGACCAGCTGGCCGCTGCTCTGTTACCGGGGCCGCTTGCATGGCTTAGGAATCGCTTTGACTG
>NW_012102510.1:3570251-3573042 GCF_000951045.1 Mandrillus leucophaeus | reverse complement strand
AAAAAAAAAAAAAAAAAGAAGTAGCAGCATAAGATTGGTGGTCAGTGACACATCCCAGTGCAACCAGAATTGTTATGAGTACCACCTCAGGTAATTCCACATTCAATGTTGGTGCCTCGGTAGGCTGGTATGCCATATCTGGTACTGCTTTCTTTGCTGTCTAGATTAATTTCAACAAACCATTTGTTTACCTCTCCCTTCCCTGTATTCGTCTCCCCACACCATCTTTCCCAGCAGTGTTTTGTCACCTCCCTATGTTTTTACATTTACTCTCCCAGCAGCTGTCTACAAGCTTATATGGGATCCCTTGTGTTTTACAGAACATCTTCCCTTTGTAGACCTTGTGAATTCTTAGAATGCTATTCTTCTCTAAATCTTCTGTATACAAAACTCTCAATTACATGGAGATTTTTGCTGTTTGCAAGAATGTCAGTCTTAAAAGAGTGTGAAGATAAACCTGGAAACCCTATTCACTTAGGGCATTCCTTTCCCTTCTAACCTAACAGGTTTCTCTTCATTTAGGCATGTGTAACTCTTCCAGCATTGTTGAGAACATTGACTAAGATAATGCATGTGAAGATGCTTTGTAAGCTCTAAAGCACTATAGAAATTTCACTGATACTGTTTACCTGTGACCTTCACATTACAAAGATCGTGCCCAAGAAGCCAGCAGAGGAAGGAAATGATTCGAAGGGAATGTCAGAAGCATCTGGCCCACAAAATGATGGGAAACAGCTGTGCCCCCCAGGAAAACCAAGTACCTCTGAGAAGATTAACAAGACACCTGGTAAGAGGAAACAATTCGGGAACAACCCCTCTGGCTTCCCTGGCTATGTTCAGGTGTGGGGACTGGGTGTGTGGCATGGATCCCAGAAAAGCCTGGGTCCAGGCTGGGCTGAGGAGCTTGCCCAGCTCCAGATGAGATGTTAGACATGACTTCCAGAGACACAGACTGGAGTTGTCATCCATATAAAAAAAACCACGTGACTTGGGGCAAGTCTTCCAAATTTTCTCAGCTCCAGTTTCCCTGTCCATAAGATGGAAATAAAGAATCATAGTTCATAAATTATTTGGAGGCATTAAATTTAATCCCGAAGTCCTGATGACATGAAACGTGCTCAAGCAATTCTATCTTTGATAACCTGGGATCATGTCTTACTCAGCTCAATGCCTGATACCCAATACAGGTGTACGTCAGAGATATTGCAGGTTCAGTTCCAGACCACTGCAATAAAGAGAGTCTCACACTTTTTTTTTGTTTGGTTTCGCAGTGCATAAAAACATTATGCTTACACTATACTGTAGTCTCCTAAATGTGCAATAGCGTTATGTCTAAAAAATACATACGTTAATTCTAAAATAATTCATTGTTTAAAAATGCTAACAAACTTCTGAGCTTTCAGGGAGTCATGCTCTTTTCTGGTGGAGGGTCTTGCCTCGGTGTTGATGGCTGCTGGCTGATCAAGGTGGTGGTTGCTGAAGGGTGGAGTGGCTGCGGCAGATTCTTAAAAGAAGACAACAATGAAATTTGCATTGATTAGCTCTCCCTTTCATGAAAGATTTCTCTGTACTATGTGATGCTATTGGATAGCATTTCACCCACAGTAGAACTTCTTTCAAAGTTGGAGTCAATCCTCTCTAGCTATGAAAGGTTTAGATGGCGTCACCTTCCAATAGAAGGCTATTTTATCTATATTGGAAATCTGTTGTTTAGTGTAGCCACCTTTATCAGTGATCTTAGCTAGATCTTCTGGATAACTTGCTGCAGCTTCTCCATCAGGCTTCTCCTTGCACTTTTATGTTATGGAGACAGCTTCTTTCCTTAAACCTCACAAACCAACCTCTGGTAGCTTCACACGTTTCTTCTGCAGCTTCTTCACTTCTCTCAAGCTTTCATGGACTTGAAGAGAGTTCGGGTGTTGTTCTGAATTAGACTTTGGCTTAAGGGAATGTTGTGGCTGGTTTCATGTTCTATCCTGACCACTCAAACTTTCTCTATTTCAGCAGTAAGGCTGTTTTGCTTTCTTATTCTTCTGTTCACTGGAGTATTAGTATTAGTGTTTCCTTCAAGAACTTTTCCTTTGCATACACAGCTTGGCTGTTTGGTGCAAGAGGCCAAGCTTTCAGCCTGTCTTGGTTTTCAGCATGCCTTCCTCACTCAGCTTTGCCATTTCTAGTTTCTGATTTAATGTGAGAGACATGCAACTCTTCCTTTCAACTGAATACTTAGCGGCCACTGTAGGGTTGTTTATTGTCCTAATTTCAGTGTTGCTGTGTCTCAGGAAATATGGAGGCCCAAGAAAAGGAAGAGAGAAGAGAAGAGCTCATCGGTGGAGCAGTCAGAACACACACAACATTCATCGATCAAGTTTGTTATCGTCTATGGGTGCAGTTCCTGGTACCCCCCAAACAATTACACACAACAGGGTGATTATAGGCAATAATAACTTTATCGTACATTTAAAAAAAACTAAAAGAGTGTAAATGGATTGTTTGTAACACAAGGATAAATGGTTGAGGGCATGGAGACCCTATTTTCCATGATGTGATTATTACGCATGGCATGCCGGTATCAAAGCATCTCACGTACCCCATAAGAATATACACCTACTGTGGACCCACAAAAATAAAAAACAAAAATTAAAAGCCTAAAAAACAACAAAGACAATGACTCATTAAAAACGGTGACTTATGCTGTAATCCCAGCACTTTGGGCGGCTGAGGCAAGCAGATCACTTGAGGTCAGGATTCCGAGACCAGCCTGGCCTACATGGCGAAACCCCGATCTCTA
>NW_012102510.1:3566629-3570201 GCF_000951045.1 Mandrillus leucophaeus | reverse complement strand
AAAAAACCACGTGACTTGGGGCAAGTCTTCCAAATTTTCTCAGCTCCAGTTTCCCTGTCCATAAGATGGAAATAAAGAATCATAGTTCATAAATTATTTGGAGGCATTAAATTTAATCCCGAAGTCCTGATGACATGAAACGTGCTCAAGCAATTCTATCTTTGATAACCTGGGATCATGTCTTACTCAGCTCAATGCCTGATACCCAATACAGGTGTACGTCAGAGATATTGCAGGTTCAGTTCCAGACCACTGCAATAAAGAGAGTCTCACACTTTTTTTTTGTTTGGTTTCGCAGTGCATAAAAACATTATGCTTACACTATACTGTAGTCTCCTAAATGTGCAATAGCGTTATGTCTAAAAAATACATACGTTAATTCTAAAATAATTCATTGTTTAAAAATGCTAACAAACTTCTGAGCTTTCAGGGAGTCATGCTCTTTTCTGGTGGAGGGTCTTGCCTCGGTGTTGATGGCTGCTGGCTGATCAAGGTGGTGGTTGCTGAAGGGTGGAGTGGCTGTGGCAGTTTCTTAAAAGAAGACGACAATGAAATTTGCCACATCGATTAGCTCTCCCTTTCATGAAGCACATCTCTGTAGTATGTGATGCTATTGGATAGCATTTTACCCACAGTAGAACTTCTTTCAAAGTTGGAGTCAATCCTCTCTAGCTATGAAAGGTTTAGATGGCATCACCTTCCAATAGAAGGCTATTTTATCTATATTGGAAATCTGTTGTTTAGTGTAGCCACCTTTATCAGTGATCTTAGCTAGATCTTCCGGATAACTTGCTGCAGCTTCTCCATCAGGCTTCTCCTTGCACTTTTATGTTATGGAGACAGCTTCTTTCCTTAAACCTCACAAACCAACCTCTGGTAGCTTCACACGTTTCTTCCGCAGCTTCTTCACTTCTCTCAAGCTTTCATGGACTTGAAGAGAGTTCGGGTGTTGTTCTGAATTAGACTTTGGCTTAAGGGAATGTTGTGGCTGGTTTCATGTTCTATCATGACCACTCAAACTTTCTCTATTTCAGCAGTAAGGCTGTTTTGCTTTCTTATTCTTCTGTTCACTGGAGTATTAGTATTAGTGTTTCCTTCAAGAACTTTTCCTTTGCATACACAGCTTGGCTGTTTGGTGCAAGAGGCCAAGCTTTCAGCCTGTCTTGGCTTTCAGCATGCCTTCCTCACTCAGCTTAGCCATTTCTAGCTTCTGATTTAATGTGAGAGACATGCAACTCTTCCTTTCAACTGAATACTTAGCGGCCACTGTAGGGTTGTTTATTGTCCTAATTTCAGTGTTGCTGTGTCTCAGGAAATATGGAGGCCCAAGAAAAGGAAGAGAGAAGAGAAGAGCTCATCGGTGGAGCAGTCAGAACACACACAACATTCATCGATCAAGTTTGTTATCGTCTATGGGTGCAGTTCCTGGTACCCCCCAAACAATTACACACAACAGGGTGATTATAGGCAATAATAACTTTATCGTACATTTAAAAAAAACTAAAAGAGTGTAAATGGATTGTTTGTAACACAAGGATAAATGGTTGAGGGCATGGAGACCCTATTTTCCATGATGTGATTATTACGCATGGCATGCCGGTATCAAAGCATCTCACGTACCCCATAAGAATATACACCTACTGTGGACCCACAAAAATAAAAAACAAAAATTAAAAGCCTAAAAAACAACAAAGACAATGACTCAGTAAAAACGGTGACTTATGCTGTAATCCCAGCACTTTGGGCGGCTGAGGCAAGCAGATCACTTGAGGTCAGGATTCCGAGACCAGCCTGGCCTACATGGCGAAACCCCGATCTCTACTAAAAATACAAAAATTAGCTGGCTGTGGTGGCTTGAGCCTGTGAATCCCAGTTAGTACAGGGGCTGAGGCAGGAGAATCCCTTGAACCTGGGAGACAGATGCTGCAGCGAGCTGATATCACGCCACCGCACTCCAGCCTGGGCGACAGAGTAAGTTTCTGTCTCAAAAAACAAACAGCATCTCTTGTCTACAGTGATTTGAGCTGTGGTCTTGTCTCTTTGAGTTTCTCTATCAGTCTGATCCCACCTACTCTATCTCCCAGGAATGCCTCAATATTTCTGGTGGACCACTGACACGTTTTCCTATTTTTCCTCTACTGTTAAGAATTGATCCTTGAAAACATTTCTTCCCAGGTCAATGGAATGTTGAGTGGGGCACGGGATCTAGCTGTCATCTTGCTCCAACCATCTGGTTTTAGATATTTTATGTATTTTTGTCACTATATAAGTGTAATTTTTCTTAATTTGGTTTTCTAAATGGTTAATATTGGTATGTAGAAGCCTTATTATTTTATATAATATATTGTTACCTGTCTGGGTGCAGCTTCCCCTGCATTTTGGCACAAGACTCAATCTGTTTTATTCTCCAAAAGAAAACTGACAGGCTGTGTGTGGTGACTCACATCTGTAATCCCAGCACTTTGGGAGACCTAGGAGTGTGGATCACCTGAGGTCAGGAGTTCGAGACCAGGCTGGCCAAGATGGTGGAACCCCATCTCTACTAAAAATACAAAAATAATAATAATAATAATAATAATAATTAGCCGGGCATTGGTGCGTGCCTGTAGTCCCAGCTACTAGGGCAGCTGAGGCGGAAGGATTACTTGAACTCGGGAGGCGGAGGTCGCAGTGAGTCGAGATCGTGCCACTGCACTCTCTAGCCCGGGTGACAGAGAGTATGTCTAAATAAAAAAGAAAAAGAAAAAAAGAAAATTCACTTCACAGGCAATAGAGAGTGATAAAAGGATAATTTATGGAAGATTTCATAGGGGAGATTGATGGAGAGAAAGGAAGTATATATTTTACAGAGCTGGGCAGTTCACTGCAGAAATCACCAAAACTGCCTTTTCTCCAAAAATATTACCCATAAGCTATTCTACTACTGGTTCTTCTAGTCTTTCCCTCTATTCCAAAACCTCAAATTATCCATTTCCTTATTGGGGTAATTTTCCTCTGCCCAGATCTGGGTCCTCCACAACACTTAACACTGTCTTCGAGTGTGTGAATTCCCATTGTTTTAGCTCAGGTTCCCAAGAAAACAGGCTTTGGGCCATATAGGATACCTCTAGACAGACTATACTGAGAAACCATGCTTGGAACGGTGCATGGCGGGAGGAGAGGAGAGGGAATTTACGTACCTGGCTCTCACTCCTGGTTCTTTTTCTTATTGGTCAAAATTTACCCACAGGCACAAACTCCCCCACACTTCTAGATTGCATCATCTGCCCCTTTGGCAGCTGTCTGGGGAGCCAGATCCCACACTTTGAAGTGTAATGTTTCATACAATCCAAAAGTGGTCATAGAGGCCAGGTGTGGTGGCTCATGCCTGTAATCCCAGCACTTTGGGAAGCCAAGACAGGTGAATCATGAGTTCAGGAGTTTGAGACTAGCCTGCTGAGCATGGTGAAACCCCGTCTCCACTAAAAGTCCAAATTTAGCCTGGCATGGTGGCCCGTGCTTGTAATCCCAGCTACTCCACGGGCTGAGGTAGGAGTATTGCTTGAACCAGGGAGGCAGAGGTTGCGATGAGC
>NW_012102510.1:3563543-3565767 GCF_000951045.1 Mandrillus leucophaeus | reverse complement strand
AACCTCTGTCTCCTGAGTTCAAGCGATTCTACTGCCTCAGTCTCCCAAGTAGCTGGGATTACAGGCATGCGCCACCAGGCCCAGCTAATTTTGTATTTTTTGTAGAGATGGGGCTTCATCGTGTTAGCCAGGCTGGTCTTGAACTCCTCACCCCACGTGATCCACCCACCTCAGCCTCCCAAAGTGTTAGGATTACAGACGTGAGCCACCATGCTCAGTCTAGAGTGAATTTTTAAATTCAGTATAATATGCACCTTGCCAGGGGGCGGGGCGACCATTCAACACATCATACTGGTTAATTGTGTCAAAGTCAAAATAAATTATAGAGACAAATCCCTAAATCAAATGCTCTATTTGGGAATCACAAAATTGCAATTCAGGGCATACACACGGACTAGGGTGGTCTTCAGTATGTGCAACGAAGAAGCAGAAGTTGGAAGTTTTATTAGAAAGAAAAATGTTACATATTGTTTTGAAATGAGCCCCATTGGCACTGGAGAAGCTGGTTCATTTGCACAATCAGCTTTCACATTCCCCCTTTTGATCAACATCTTTCTTTGAAAACCTCACTGATCAGCCATCTTACAGTGAAGCTTCATTGTCACTCCATGTCAGGATGGACCTGGGCCGGTTGTCTTTGTCCCATGTCAAGAGAAAGGTAAGGGAGTCGATGTCAGGGACATGGGCCACATTTGAGCCACAAAGAGGTCAGAAGAAAAAAAAATTCAGGGAGATTTATCTGGAGTTCAGCATCAAGTTTCATCTAGTTAGTGTCATCTGTATTAGCAATCTTCTTGATGCCCTGGGCTAACATTATCTTGTTGGAAGAACTGGCTTAACAAATATTGGACAGGCAACAAGAACAGAGCTCAAAGATCATAATCCAAAAATAATTAACAATTGTTTTGCTTTATTTTATTTTATTTTACTTTATTTTATTTTATTTTATTTATTTTATTCAGATGGATTCTTGCTCTGTTGCCCAGGATGAAGTGCAGTGGCGTGATCCCGGCTCACTGCAACCTACATGGCGTGATCCCAGCTCACTGCAACCTACATCTCCCGGATTCAAGCAATTCTCCTGCCTCAACCTCTTAAGCAGCTGGAATTACAGGTGCTCACGACCATGCCCGGCTACTTTTTTTATTTTCAGTAGAGACAGGGTTTCACCATGTTACCCAGGCTGGTCTAGAACTCATGACGTCAAGTGATCTGCCCACCTTGGCATCCCAAAGTGCTGGGATTACAGGTGTGAGCCACCGCACCCAGCTATAATTAGCAATAGTATAATAAATTTAATTTGTACAATGGTTTTGAACCAAGATCCCAAGCCTAAGGACCACCAGCTAAACAAATCAAAAACCTATGGGGGAATTGAATGAGGCTTCTTGTAGTCTTTGAGTAGCATTTTAGGACTGGTTCAATTAAAGCAGAGTGCCAACTCTATAAAAGGGACCACTAGGTGAGTTATGGGATTTGGGGGTCAGGTTCTGTCAAATAAAAATGTAGACGTTAAGGAGGTAAGAGCCCCATTATGATATGAAGACTCATTCCGACGTCTTGGGGAAAGCTGTCTACAGTGTGGAAACATCATCCCCTCACCCTGATTTGTCGTTCAAATGTCTCTGGTTACGGCATTGGACAGTTTGGTGAACTTTTTGCATGGTCCATACATCAGGCACGACAATTGTTCCTTAATATTTATGCACTTTTATCTTATAGGACTTGTAAATCAAAAATAAAATCCTAACCCTGCCACCCCACAACTATCTGAATGGACTTCTTCCTCCGTCAGGGCTCTTTTAAAATTTAACCTGAGAGATGGTTTCAGGCCATGACAGGAAATGGGGGTCAGACATGCCTTATTATACCTTTCTGACATCAACATCAACACAGACTTGATGTCTGATAAGAAACATGTTACAACCTATTCTCTCTGTAGCCTAGTCCCCGAAGGCTTCCTCTGCAAATGAGAACTTGGGTCTCCACAATCCTTTATCTTAACCCTGGCATTCCTTTCTGTTGTTCCTAGAGTTTTGTTTTGTTTTGTTTTGTTTTTGTTTTGAGATGGAGTCTCTCTCTGTTGCCCAGGTTGGAGTGCAAGGGGCGGGATCTCAGGTCACTGCAACCTCCATCTCTCGGGTTCAAGCAACTCTTCAACCTCCACTAGCTGGGACCACAGGTGTGGGCCACCACATCCAGCTAATTTTTTGTCCTTTTAGTA
>NW_012102510.1:3561821-3563493 GCF_000951045.1 Mandrillus leucophaeus | reverse complement strand
AACATCATCCCCTCACCCTGATTTGTCGTTCAAATGTCTCTGGTTACGGCATTGGACAGTTTGGTGAACTTTTTGCATGGTCCATACATCAGGCACGACAATTGTTCCTTAACATTTATGCACTTTTATCTTATAGGACTTGTAAATCAAAAATAAAATCCTAACCCTGCCACCCCACAACTATCTGAATGGACTTCTTCCTCCGTCAGGGCTCTTTTAAAATTTAACCTGAGAGATGGTTTCAGGCCATGACAGGAAATGGGGATCAGACATGCCTTATTATACCTTTCTGACATCAACATCAACACAGACTTGATGTCTGATAAGAAACATGTTACAACCTATTCTCTCTGTAGCCTAGTCCCCGAAGGCTTCCTCTGCAAATGAGAACTTGGGTCTCCACAATCCTTTATCTTAACCCTGGCATTCCTTTCTGTTGTTCCTAGAGTTTTGTTTTGTTTTGTTTTGTTTTTGTTTTGAGATGGAGTCTCTCTCTGTTGCCCAGGTTGGAGTGCAAGGGGCGGGATCTCAGGTCACTGCAACCTCCATCTCTCGGGTTCAAGCAACTCTTCAACCTCCACTAGCTGGGACCACAGGTGTGGGCCACCACATCCAGCTAATTTTTTGTCCTTTTAGTAGAAAAGGGGTTTTGTCATATTGCTCAGCCTGGTCTTGAACTTCTGGCCTCATGTGATCCATCTGCCTCGGCCTCCCAAAGTGCTGGGATTCCAGGCATGAGCCAACGTGTCCGGCCTACTAATTAGGTTTCTTTTTGCTTAGGAAAACTGAGCTTTGAAAGGGTTAAGTTTTTAAGTCCGTGTAACTTTCTGTATTGCTTTTGAAGTCTGTTGACTATCACTGTGGTTAAATGAGTGACTTATTTCCACAGTGACCCGTGATCCTGTTTTGAACAAGTGTTTTGAGCCTTTTAACATCTTTGACAAACTTCCCCAAAATCCAATTCTTTTTTAATTTATCTATTGCTGTCGAACAAACTAATCATATTCTAAGTCTTTTTAACCTGAAATTGACTTTGAGATTTACCAGTCAGGCCCCTGGAGAGCCTCAAAGAATGTGTCTCTCATTAGGCTTATTTGATATGTTAGATTATATGAAAAGCAATGTCAAATTAAAAAAAACACTAATTGCTGTTTATATCTATATAGATATGTTATTGATGTTAATGTTCTGAAGATCACATAAATTTTACAGAGCTCTGATAGTCCTGGTGTAACGCTATCAGTCATGATTCTGGTTGTTATCTTAAAATGTTCTATATAATAGAAATAACTGAATTTTTTCTCAATTGTGGACCTTTCATCAGATCTTAATCATTACTATTCTAAGCTTTATCATCTACAGTGCTGATTCTTCTCTAAAGGCATCCAGAATCAGATTCATAAAAAAAGATTTTAACAAGTACTGTTGAATATAGATTTGTAATAACTTTCAGATCAATGAGCTAAATAAATTATTTTTCAAAACTCTAATGAAAACTGATGGTTTCATGCAACTGATCATCAAGATCAAGCAGAACAAAATTACATGAGGCTAAATAACTGATAATGTTTTTATGATCTCTATTTAAAACTTTATTTATTCTTGGGCTTGGCACAGTGGCTCACACCTGTAATCTCAGCATTCTCGGGCTGAGACAGGAGGATCCATTGAG
>NW_012102510.1:3561329-3561771 GCF_000951045.1 Mandrillus leucophaeus | reverse complement strand
CATGGTGGTGTGCGCCTGTGGTCCCAGCTACTTGGGAGGCCGAGGTGGGAGGATCACTTCAGCCAGGAGGCAGAGGTTGCAGGGAGCCGTGTTTGCACCACTGCACTCTAGCCTGTGCAACAGGGCACAACACTTTCTCAAAAACATGAAACAAAGAGAAAATTTTCTCTGTTAAACTATCTATAGTTTATAACAATTTGGTAAAGTATAGCTTTGTAAACTAAGATGGAAAGGTTTGCTTTCTCTTTCTGCTCCATTCTTCCAGAATTCAGAAACCATTTGTAAATATTCTTATGGCAATATGGTTATTTACACAGGCCCAGTAAAAACCTGCTCTTGGTGACTCGTTCAACTCCAACATGGCAAAAATCTCCAGGCCTACAGAGAGTCCCTGATTGCTGTTTTCCAGAAATAGACTGGAAAGGATGGTTATAATAGCATG
>NW_012102510.1:3559523-3561279 GCF_000951045.1 Mandrillus leucophaeus | reverse complement strand
AGGTGGGAGGATCACTTCAGCCAGGAGGCAGAGGTTGCAGGGAGCCGTGTTTGTACCACTGCACTCTAGCCTGTGCAACAGGGCACAACACTTTCTCAAAAAAATGAAACAAAGAGAAAATTTTCTCTGTTAAACTATCTATAGTTTATAACAATTTGGTAAAGTATACTTTTGTAAACTAAGATGGAAAGGTTTGCTTTCTCTTTCTGCTCCATTCTTCCAGAATTCAGAAACCATTTGTAAATATTCTTATGGCAATATGGCTATTTACACAGGTCTAGTAAAAACCTGCTCTTGGTGACTCATTCAACTCCAACATGGCAAAAATCTCCAGGCCTACAGAGAGTCCCTGATTGCTGTTTTCCAGAAATAGACTGGAAAGGGTGGTTATAATAGCATGCACTCCAATATGGAGTTCCCAAACTTCATGAATAGAGAACTGGACGCCTTCACGAAGAACCAGAGGGCCCCAGAGTCCTTGACCACATGTTGAAGAAACTGGATCTCACTAGTGATGGGCAGCTAGATTTCCAAGAATTTCTGCATCTGATGGATGGCATGACTGTGGCTTACCGTGACTCTTTTCTCAAGGCTGCCCATTCCAAGAAGTGGATCTGAGGATCCCTTGGGCCTGGTTTCCAAGCCACCCCCTTTCCTTCCAGCCTCACCATCACCATCTCCTCACAACCCACACGTCCCCTGGGCCCAGCACACCCACCACCTCATGCAGGCCCTGCCTGCAGGTAGTAATAAAACCATTCCTTCCTGCCTGCAGCTCCCCACTCCCTCTCCCCACTGCCCCTCCTCTCCCTCCCCTCTCCTGCCCTCCCCTGCCCTCCCCTCTCCTCCCCTCCTTTCCTCTCTTCTCTCAAGCACACCTACCACCTCATGCAGGTAATAATAAAACCATACTTTACTTTTCTCTTCTCTTTGTTTTCTTCCCTTTTTTTTTTTTTTCCTTTCTTCTTATTATGCTTTTTTCAGAGACGGGGGTCTAGTTATGTTGCCCAGGCTGATCTTGAACTCCTGGGCTCAAGTGCTCTCCCAACCTTCTGGGATTATAGGTGTGAGTCATTGCACCAGGCCCATTTTTTTTTTTTAAACACGAAAATAAAAAAAAATCTGCTCTCTCTTTATAGTCGGATACAATTAAAAACATTGGTTATAGGGCTGGGCACGGTGGCTCACACCTATAATCCCAGCACTTTGGGAGGCTGAGGCACATGGATCATCTGAGGTCAGGAGTCTGAGACCAGCCTGGCCAACATGGTGAAACCACATCTCTACTAAAAATACAAAAATACGTAGCAGGGAGTGGTGGCACACATTTGTAATCCTGGCTACTCAGGAGACTGAGGCAGGAGAATTGCTTGAACCCAGGAGGTGGAGGCTGCAGTGAGCTGACATCTCACCACTGCATACCAGCCTGGGTGATAGAGCAAGACTCTGTCTCAAAAAGAAAAAAAAATTGGTTATATTACCAAAGCTTTCATCAAAATGCATGGAATGCCTGACTTCAAGTGTTTTTAGCTTTACAGTGGGTAAATAAAATGGTCACTTTCTGGCAGGTCTAGGAACCTTAAGAACGTAGGTGAAATCTAAAGTCGGCCTTGATTTCACTTTCTATCCTCAAGAGGTTTTTAAATCTAAGATTCCCAAGTGATCAATATATAGAGAAAAATTACGTTGCTAAAAATTGCTGTAATAGATCTGTTATTAGATTATAGTTGTCTTGGTTTTTTTTTTTTTTTTTTTT
>NW_012102510.1:3555939-3556412 GCF_000951045.1 Mandrillus leucophaeus | reverse complement strand
TTTTTTTTTTGTTTTTGAGACAGTCTTGCTCTGTCACCAAGTCTGGAAGTGCAGTGGCGAGATCTCGGCTCACTGCAACCTCCGCTTCCCGAGTTCAAGCGATTCTCCTGCCTAACCTCCCGAGTAGCTGGGACTACAGGCACGTGACACCATCCCTGGCTAATATTTTGTATTTTTAGCGGAGGCGGAGTTTCACCGTGTTACCCAGGATGGTCTCGATCTCCTGACCTCGTGATCCACCCACCTCGGCCTCCCAAAGTGCTGGGATTACAGGCGTGAACCACCGAGCCTAGACAAAATGCATAAATTTTATGGAACGAGGCCGGGCACAGTGGCTCACGCCTGTAATCCCAGCACTTTGGGAGGCCGAGGGGGGCAGATCATGAGGTCAGGAGATGGAGACCATCCTGTGTAACACAGTGAAACCCCATCTCTACTAAAAAATACAAAAAATTAGCTGGGCATGGTGGCGC
>NW_012102510.1:3552297-3554254 GCF_000951045.1 Mandrillus leucophaeus | reverse complement strand
TGACAAGGTGAGCATTATACTGAATTTAAGAATTCTTTCTAGGCAGGGCATGGTGGCTTAAGTCTGTAATCCTAACACTTTGGGAGGCCCAGGTGGGCGGATCACCTGGGGTAAGGAGTTCAAGACCAGCCTGGCTAAAATGGTGCCACTGCATCTCTACAAAAAATACAAAATTAGCTGGGCCTGGTGGCGCATGCCTGTAACCCTAGCTACTTGGGAGGCTGAGGCAGGAGAATCGCTTGAACACAGGAGACAGGTTGCAGTGAGCCGACACTGCACCACTGCACTCCAGCCTGGACAACAAGAGAGAAACTCCATCCCGAAAAAGAAAATTATCCTATTATAATCTTGATAATTGTTTTGCTTTGCATCTTACTATGGACTTGTTGGATATCTAGGTGGCTGTAAACTACCCAGAGAAAGAAACAGCAGGGGAAATAATTAGAAAATTGCAGTGTTCCTATAAAAGAATAACAAACGGGGGAAATTGTAAAGGTAACTAAACATAAAGTTAAATTTTTCCTGTTGCCAAAATGGCAAGAAGAGACCTTTCCCCATTTCACTTTCCTTAGAGCATATCCTTGAGAAAATTTGTATTTGTAAATTCTTCCTTTGATCTGTAAGCCTCTGGCCATCCTAGAACCCAGGAGGGTCTTGAACTTGAACTCCAGGCCTCAAGTGATCCTCCAGCCTCAGCCTCCCAAAGTGTTGGGATTACAGGTGTAAGCCATCAAGCCCAGTCCCTAGAAATGTCTTTCTTCAGGGCCTTGGAGCCATCTCTTTGAAATGTGAACATCGAGGAAGATGATGTCCTTGTCTCCCTGTCAGCAGGGGAGTTTAGCCTAGGTGCCTTGCTCCAAGCTGTAAGCACCTGCTTGTCATAGAGATATGAGTTTTATTTTTCCTTCAGATAAAGGCAATTAACTAACACAGGTGGGTACTCTAATTACTTGGTGAACTTAGGACTTGCCTGGGAGTATTTAGTGTTCACCCTTGGCTGCTGCTGTACAACCAGGCCAATTCGCTACATACCTGGACTTTCTGGTTTTTCCTACCACTTTTTTGTTTGTTTGTTTGTTTTTTGTTGTCTTGCTTTTGAGACGGGGTCTTGCTCTGTCACTCAGGCTGAAGTGTAGTGGTGTGATCTCAGCTCACTGCAACCTCTGCCTCCCAGGGTCAAGTGATTCTCCTGCCTCAGCCTTCTGAGTAGCTGGGATTATAGGCGTGAGCCACCACGCCTGGCCTCTGCTACCACTTTTGGGTTGTATGAAATACTACACTTCAAAGTGTGGGATCTGGCTTCCCAGACAGCTGCCAAAGGGGCAGGTGATGCAATCTGGAAGTGTAGGGGAGTTCATGTGCGTGGGGTAAATTTTGACCAATAAGAAAATAGCCAGGAGTGAGAGACAGGTAGTAAATTCCCTCTCCTCTCCTCCCGCCATGCACCGTTCCAAGCATGGTTTCTCAGTATAGTCTGTCTAGAGGTGTCCTGTATGGCCCAAAACCTGTTTCCTTGGGAACCTGAGCTAAAACAATGGGAATTCACACACCCGAAGACAGTGTTAAGTGTTGTGGAGGACCCAGATCTGGACAGAGGAAAATCACCCCAATAAGGAAACGGACAATTTGAGGATTTGGCATAGAGGGATGGATGGATTAGAAGAACCAGTAGTAGAATAGCTTATGGGTAATATTTTAGGAGAAAAGGCAGTTCTGGTGATTTTTGCAGTGAACTGCTCAGCTCTGTAAAATGTATACTTCCTTTCTTTCCATCAGTCTCCCCTATGAAATCGTCCATAAAGTGTCCTTTTATAACTATCTATTGCCTGTGGGGTGAATTTTCTTTTTTTGTTTTTCTTTTTATTTAGAGATAGAGTCTCTGTCCACCAGGCTGGGTATGTAGTGGTGCCACCTTGGCTCACTGCAATCTCTGCCTCCCGAGTTCAAATGATCCTCC
>NW_012102510.1:3549581-3551165 GCF_000951045.1 Mandrillus leucophaeus | reverse complement strand
ATAATCATCAGGTAGGTTAATTTAAAAGTTCATTTGAAGCATCTGAATCAGCCAGATTCCCCTCCAACGTCACCAATAGATTGCCTGGCAGTAGCCACTTTTGCCTCTAAGATGATACTCTGATAATCGTTCATTAAAGAAAGTGAAGGCCTGGCGAGGTGGCTCATACTTGTCATCCCAGCACTTTGGAAGGCTGAGGCAGAAGGATTGCCTGAATCCAGTATATAGAGACCAGCCTGGGCAACCGAGTGGGATCCTGTCTCTGCAGAAAATACAAAAATTAGCTGGGTATGGTGGTGTGTGCCTGTAGTCCCAGCTAGTTCGGAAGCTGAAGTGGGAGAATCCCTTGAGCCTGGGATATCGAGGCTGCAGTGAGCTGAAATTGCAGCACTGCACTCCAGCCTGGGAGACAAGAGTGTGATCCTGTCTCAAAAAATAACACAAAAAAGTAATGCATCACTGGGCATGGTGGCTCATGCCTGTAATCCCAGCACTTTGGGAGGCTGAGGCCAGGGAATCATGAGTTCAGCAGATTGAGACCATCCTGGCTAACACGGTAAAACCCAATCTCTACTAAAAATACAAAAATTAGCTGGGCATGGTGGCAGGCGCCTGTATTCCCAGTGATTCGGGAGGCTGAGGCAGGAGAATCACTTGAACCTGGCAGGCGGAGGTTGCAGTGAGCCAAGATCTCACCACTACACTCCAGCCTGGGCAACAGAGCGAGACTCTGTCTCAAAAAAAAGAAAAAAAAAAAAGTTATGTATCAGAACTTGATGTAACTTCAGCCCTTCACGGTAATAATAAAGCAGAGAAACACATTTGTGGAGAGAGGACCATGTTCACTCTTTATCTATCCATAATAGACAGATAGTCAGGAGCTTTATATAACCAAGGAACCTAAGGAAAACTATTCCGTCATGACTCACAATCTTCCAGCCACCCCTCCTTGCACCTGTCTTGTGGGCTGGGGGACCCAGCTTATGGATTCCATCTTCCCAGGGAGAAAGAAAAATCAAATCCTTCAGTATCTCTCTTAGGGTATCCTCTCCTCTATTTGCCTGGAGGATAAGGCTCTCGATATCTAGTAGTCGAATGTTACATTTGCATAATATAGAACTATATTGGAATAAAATAGAATTTGTTTCCTCTGAGACACAGGCAGAGGTACGTCCACACTGACCCGGGTGGCAGCCACCTCTTCCTGCAGTGCCAGGCAGGACATGCTCACAGATCTGGGAAACCTCTGCTGCTCCTGGAGCCCCACAACCTCCTTCCTGGCACCCTGTCCCTCTGGTGGTTGTGGCAGCCCACACATGGCCTTGGTCTCCCCTGTTTCCTTGCCTGCCCCTCTTCTGCCCACCCTGCATAACTCTGTCTCCCACTGTCCCCACTATGACCACGATTGCCTCTCTCTCCCTGCACTCTCTCTCTCCTACGGCTCCTTCCTTGTCTTGGGAAAATGAACCCACAGCCTCTACCTTGCGAATGGGGACAGAACCCCGGGCTTGTTCAATTCTCCCTCCCTCCATCACACACATTTGTCCTCCTTAATGTTTCTGAAGTCAGTGAACTCCAAACTCA
>NW_012102510.1:3547528-3549076 GCF_000951045.1 Mandrillus leucophaeus | reverse complement strand
AAGTGACAAGATGGGATACTGGTACTGTAACAGAATAGCACATCTGCAGGGATGTGGTGGATGAGCTGAAAGTTCACTTACGGAGTTACTCGTCATCTTCCTCAGGGTCGCTGATCTCTTCATAAATCACCAACTGCTTTCTCTCACGCAGCCTGTGGGTCCAGGCATGTTTCCCTCTTTTGGGTCCTACGATGGGGAAGAGTTGGAAGATGAGGGTTGGGTAGGCTGGAGAGTGTTAGGTTCTGTTTTCTCCAAAAGTGGAGATGCCTCCCCTCTCCCAAGTGCCCATGGGTCTTCTTTTTCCAGTTTTTCACATTCTCTGGCTTAGAGAGGCTGAGACCTTAGACCCACACCAATACAGGCCAAATGCCAATTAAAGTTTTAGCTTCTGGCTCCTTCCGTTGTGAGGTTTAGATTCCCAACCTCTTCACTTACAGGAACATTCAACCATACCTCCTTTCATTCTGCACATATTTGCTAAGGGCACACAGGCATACCTTGTTTTATTGCACCTCATTTTTATAGTGCTTCGCAGATAGTGCAACTTTTTGGGGGGAATTCTCACCAATTTTACACTTTTCAACTATTATTATGTCTGTTATGATCTGTGATCAGTGAGCTTTGATATTATTATTGCAAATGTTTTTGTTGTTGTTTGGTCTTTTAAAGTAATTTTTGTTTTTTATTTTTGTGGGTACACAGTAGGTGTATATTCTTATGGGGTATGTAAGATGCTTTGACACAGGCATGCCATGCGTAATAATCACATCATGGAAAATAGGGTCTCCATGCCCTCAACCATTTATCCTTGTGTTACAGACAATCCATTTACACTCTTTTAGTTATTTTTAAATGTGTGATTAACTTATTATTGACTACAGTCACGCTGTTGTGTGTAAATGTTTTGGGGGTACCAGGAACTGCCCCTACAGAAGATGAGGAACGTAATTGATCAATGTCGTGTGTGTTCTGACTGCTCCACTGATGAGCTGTTCCCCATCTCTCCTCCTCTTGAGCCTCCCTATTTCCTGAGACACAGCAACACTGAAATTAGGATGATGAAGAACCCTACAATGGTGGCTATGTGTTCAAATGAAAGGAAGAGTCACATGTCTCTCACATTAAATCAGAAGCTAGAAATGGCCAAGGTTATTGAGGAAGGCCAAGATAGGCTGAAAGCTAGGCCTCTTGAACCAAACAGCCAAGCTGCTGAAATAGAGAAAAGTTGAGTAGTCAGGATAGAAGATGAAACCAGCCACAACATTCCCTTAAACCAAAGTCTAATTCAGAGCAAGACCCGAACTCTCTTCAAGTCCATGAAAGCTGAGAGGGTGACGAAGTTGCAAAAGAAATGTCGGATGCTAGCAGAGGTTGGTTCGTGAGATTTAAGGAAAGAAGCCGTCTCTGTAACATAAAAGTGCAAGGTGAAGCAGCAAACCCTGATGGAGAAGCTGAAGCAACCTATGCAGAAGATCTAGCTAAGATCACTGATGAAGGTGGCTACACTAAACAACAGATTTTCAATATAGATAAAATAGCCTTCTATTG
>NW_012102510.1:3543337-3547478 GCF_000951045.1 Mandrillus leucophaeus | reverse complement strand
TCATAGCTAGAGAGGATTGACTCTAACTTTGAAAGAAGTTCTACTGTGAGTAAAATACTATCCAATAGCATCACATAGTACAGAGAAATCTTTCATGAAAGGGAGAGCTAATCAATGTGGCAAATTTCATTGTTGTCTTCTTTTAAGAAACTGCCACAGCCACTCCACCCTTCAGCAACCACCACCTTGATCAGCCAGCAGCCATCAGCACCGAGGCAAGACCCTCCACCAGCAAAAAGAGTGTGACTCACTGAAGGCTCAGAAGATTGTTTGCATTTTTAACAACGAATTATTTTAAAATTAAGGTATGTACATTTTTACACATAACGCTATTGCACACTTAGTAGACTACACTATAGTGTAAACATAATGTTTTTATGCACTGTGAAACAAACAAAAAACAATGTGTGTGACCCACTTTATTGCAGTGGTCTGGAACAGAACCTGCAATATCTCTGAAGTACACATGTGTTGAGTATCAGGCATTGAGCTGACTAAGATATGATTCCAGATTATCACAGGTAAAATTGCTTGAGCACCTTTCACGTCATCAGGCTTCTAGATTTAATTTAACGCCTCCAAACCATTTATGAACTATGATTCTTTATTTCTATCTTATGGACTAGGAATCTGGAACTGAGAAAATTTGGAAGACTTGCCCCAAGACACGTGGTTTTTTACAACTCCAGTCTGTGTCTCTGAAAGTCATCTCTAACATCTCATCTGGAGCTGGGTAAGCTCCTCAGCCCAGCCTGGACCCAGGCTTGTCTGGGATCCATGCCACGCACCCAGTCCACACACCTGAACATAGCCAGGGAAGCTACAGTGGTTGCTCCTGAATTGTTTCCTCTTACCAGATCTCTTGTTAATCTTCTCAGAGGTATTTGCTTTTCCCGGGGGGCACAGCTGTTTCCCATCATTTTGTGGGCCAGATGCTTCTGGTACTCCCTTTGAATCATTTCCTTCCTCTGCTGGCTTCTTGAGCATTCTCTTTACAATGCGAAGGTCACAGATAAACAGTATCAGTGAAATTTCTATAGTGCTTTAGAGTTTACAAAGCGTCTTCACATGCATTACCTTAATCAATATTCTCAGCAACGCTGGGAGAGTTACACTTACCTAAATAAGGAGAAACCTGGGAGGTTAGAAGTGAAAGGAATGGCCTAAATGAATGGGGCTTCCAGGGCTAGAATGCTTATCTTCACACTCTTTTAAGACTGACATTCGTGCAAACAGCAGAAATCTCCATGTAATTGAGAGTGTGGTATACAGAAGATTTGGAGAAAAATAGCATTCTAAGAATTCAAAAGGTCTACAAATGGAAGAGCTTCTGTAAAATACAAGGGATCCCATAAAGGCTTGTAGTCAGTTGCTGGGAGTCTAAATGTAAATACGTAGCGAGGGGACAAAACACTGCTGGGAAAGATACTGTGGGGAGATGAATACAAGGAAGGGAGAGGGAAAGAAATGGTTTGCTGAAATTAATCTAGGCAGCAAACAAAGCAGTACCAGATATGGCATAGCACCCTAGAGAGGCACCAACATTGAATGTGGAATTCAGTGAGGTGGTACCCATACCAATTCTGGTTACATTGGGATATGTCACTGACCAACAATCTTAAGCTACTTTTTTCTTTGCTTTTCTTTTTTCTTTTTGAGACAAAGTATCGCTCTGTCACCAGGCTAAAGTGCAGTAGCGAGATCTCGGCTCACTGCAATCTCCCCCTCCCCCGGGTCAAGTGATTCCCCTGTCTTAGCCTCCTGAGTAGCTGGGACTACAGGCAGGCACTACCACGCCACACTAAGTTTTGTATTTTTAGTAAAGATGAGGTTTCACCATGTTGGGCAGGATGCTATCTCTTGACCTCATGATCTGCCCACCTCGGCCTCCCAAAATGCTGGGATTACACTCGTGAGCCATCGGGCCTGGCCCTTAAGCTACTTTTTACTCAGCTTCCTCACTTATGAAATAGTGAACGATCGTTGTAAAATAGGCTAAGGGAAAGTCCTCTCTGAGCTTGTAAATACTGTTTAAATGTAATAATAATAACAACAATTAACACCTTTCTGTTTCCTTCTTTGAATTTGGTCTCCACACTGGCAACCCAACTCCCACATTCCTTTACCCTCTAAACCAGAGTTGAATCTGCACTTGTGGGATCACTCATTCAGGGACCTCCGAGGGATCCCCTGGGCTGGGATTGGGGCTTCCCGGATGCCCCAGGTGCAGACAAGGCCCTCAAGGAGCTCAAGGAGGGGCCAACAGTCAAAGCAATTCCTAAGCCATGCAAGCGGCCCTGGTAACAGAGGAGAGGCCAGCTGGTCCTTCCTGTTGCGAGAATGGGTGTCTCAACGGAAGCACCAGCAGGCCCTATGGGGTAAATCCCTAGTGAGCAACATCTGAACTTCATAAATAAATGCAAACGTGAATGAGCTTTAAATGGCTTGGAGCTCTGGATTAAACTACCCCTGCCACTCCGCCTCAGGAAAATTCTTTAACATCTCTGTACCATGATAGCCTCATTTCATTATTTTGCTGATAATTATGATCTATAACATGAACTATGATTCTTCACTTCCATTTCATGGACCAGGAATCTGGAGCTCAGAGAACTTAGAAGATTTGCGCCAAGTCACATGGCTTTTATAAACACTGAAGTGTGTGACTCATTATTATTTGGAGATAATAACAGACACAACATCATAGAGGTCTTCTCATGGATTCACTACATTACTTCATGTGAAGTTATTAAAATAGTATCTGGCATCACTATGAAAACAAAAGCTGTCGATGCTACATCAGGTGTTGTGATAGACATGGGGAGAAGGAGGCAATGAGGGCATTTTTGATATTCTCCCACTCTTACCAGTGTTCACATCCGTGAAGGGACAAAGGTTCTCTGGTCCTTTGGATTTGAGAGATACTCACCTTCGGGATGATTCTCTGGGGCTTGCCAAAAGTCATCTGAGGATGTCCAACTGAAAGAGAATACATCAGCATTTTTCTTTATTGGTAAAGATTTCCAAACTCTAGAGAGACTTCTGTTGCATGAGGGCATTCTGTAGCAGAGGGTTATGAGTCCACTCACTGTTGAGGAGTTATTTCAGATTTGCTTCTGAATTATGTTTAGTCATGGTTGGTGCATTTATCTGTGGCATCAATTCAGAATTTTCCATCTCATGGTTTATCAAATGGGGGTTAAACCCCATCACAGTCTCATCTTATGTCATTACGTATCTTTTACTTTTTCCCAAATAATTAAATTGATTAGTTGGGAATCTGAACTGTATCCACTCAAGATGTACAACAACTAAAAATCACTGTACACTTCAAATGGGTGAATCTTATGGTATGCATATTAAGCTGCTAAATGTGTGGTGAACCATGGATGATTTAGTTCAGTGGCTCTGAAATATTTTCAGTATAAAGACACTCCTTTAATGTCAAAATCTTGGCAGATACTCAAGCACTGGATTGTCAGACCTCTTATAGTGATTGTGGGAGATGGTAGAATCTGGCCTGTTTAGTTGGGGAGTAATAGGTCTATTAGAGCTGGTTTGGACATTCTGACCTTATCTTATGATTGCATTGTCAGTGCAGAAGAGCCAGTAAACACATATGTCCCCCTTTATATTCCTGAAATGCACAAAGATCTCTACCTAAGGAGCTGTCTTTTTTTCACCCTATGTTATCTACGGTTTTAATAAAATACAGAGAAACAGCAATCTTCATTACATAATGTGTTCATCACCATTTCTCTTCTGATATTTATCCAATATCTACATGCTGTTAATGAAACAATCACTGGAAGTTTTTGGCAAATCTACACTTTTAACATTTTCTTTTTTTTCACTTTTAAAATTTTTTTTTTTTTTTTTTGAGACGAAGTTTTGCTCTTGTGGCCTAGGCTGGAGTGCAATGATGCGATCTCAGCTCACCGCAACCTCCGTCTCCCAGGTTCAAGCGATTCGCCTGCCTCACCCTCCTTAGTCGCTGGGATTAGAGGCATGTGCCACCATGCCCGGCTAATTTTGTGCTTTTTTTTTTAGTAGAGACGGGGTTTCTCCATGTTGGTCAGGCTGGTCTCGGACTCCTGACCTCAGGTGATCTGCCCTCCTCGGCCTCCCAAAGTGCTGGGAT
>NW_012102510.1:3539001-3543287 GCF_000951045.1 Mandrillus leucophaeus | reverse complement strand
CCACCCTACCGAGGCACCAACATTGAATGTGGAATTCAGTGAGGTGGTACCCATACCAATTCTGCTTGCATTGGGATGTGTCACTGACCAACAATATTAAGCTACTCTTTTATTTTTGTGTTTTTGTTTTGTTTTGATTTTGTTTTTGTTCTGGTTTTTGAAACGGAGACTTGCTCCGTCGCCTGGCTAGAGTGCAGTGGCGTGATTTCTGCTCACTGCAATCTCCCCCTCCCCCGGTTCAAGTGATTCCCCTGCCTCAGCCTCCCGAGTAGCTGGGACTATAGGCAGGCATTACCACGCCCCGCTAAGTTTTGTGTTTTTAGTCGAGATAAGGTTTCACCATGTCGGCCAGGATGGTCTCAATTTCTTGACCTTGTGATCTGCCTGCCTCGGCCTCCCAAAGTAAGGCTCACGACTGGCATTACAATGCCATGAACAATACACGATTTTACATGAACAATATTTTACATGAACAATACATGTAAAATAGGCTAAGGGAAAGTCCTCTCTGAGCTTGTAAACACTGTTTAAATGTAATAATAATAACAATATCTTTCTGGATACTTCTTTGAATTCGGTCTCCACACTGGCAACCCAACTCCCAGATCCCTTTACCCTCTAAACCAGAGTTGAATCTGCACTTGTGGGGTCACTCATTCAGGGGCCTCCGAGGGATCCCCTGGGCTGGGACTGGGGCTTCCCAGATGCCCCAGGTGCAGACAAGGCCCTCAAGGAGCTCACAGTAGGGAGGGGTCAACAGTCAAAGCGATTCCTAAGCCATGCAAACGGCCCGGTAACAGAGCAGAGGCCAGCTGGTCCTTCCTGTTGCGAGAGTGGGTGTCTCAACAGAGGCACCAGCAGGCCCTATGGGGTAAAGCCCTAGTGAGCAACATCTGAACTTCATAAACAAATGCAAAAGTGAATGAGCTTTAAATGGCTTGGAGTTCTGGATTAGACTACCCCTGCCACTGCGCCTCAGGAAAATTCTTTAACATCTCTGTACCGGATAGCCTCATTTTATTATTATGCTGCTGATAACCATGATCTAAAACATGGACTGTGATTCTTTACTTCCATTGCATGGACCAGGAATCTGGAGCTCAGAGAACTTAGAAGATTTGCGCCAAGTCACATGGCTTTTATATGGATGACAACTGAAGTGTGTGACTCATTATTATTTGGAGATAATAACAGAAACAACGTCATAGAGGTCTTCTTATGGATTAAATTAATTCATCCATGTGAACTGCTTAAAGTAGTATCTGGCATCACTATGAAAACAAAAGAAGTATTAAGGATGACAACTCTTAGTATTATCAAGCCGTCGATGCTAACATCAGGTGTTGTGATAGACATGGGCAGAAGGAGGCAATGAGGGCATTTTTGATATTCCCCTACTCTTACCTGTATTCACATCCGTGGAGAGACAAAGGTTCTCTGGTCCTTTAGATTTGAGAGATACTCACCTTTGGGAAGATTCTCTGGAACCTGCCGAAAGTCGTCTGAGGACGTTCAACTGAAAGAGAATGCATCAGAATTTTAATTTGTTGGGAAAGATTTCCAAACTCTAGAGAGACTTCTGTTGCATCAGGGCATTCTGCAGCAGAGGGTTATGAGTCCACTCATTGTTGAGGAGTTATTTGAGATTTGCTTCTGAATTACGTTTAGTAATGGTTGGTTCACTTATCTGTGGCATCAGTTCAGAATTTTCCATCTCATAGTTTATCAAATGGGGGTTAAACCCCATCACAGTCTCATCTTATTCCATTACATATCTTTCACTTTCTCTCAGATAATTAAAATGATTTGTTGGGAAACTGAACTGTATCCACTCAAGATGTGCAACAACTAAAAATCACTGTACACTTCAAATGGGTGAAGTGTACATACCATAAGTACGTCAATTAAGCTGTTAAATGTGTGATGAACCGTGCATGATTTAGTCCAGTGGCTCTGAAATATTTTCAGTATAAAGACACTCCTTTAAAGTCAAAAGCTTGGCAGATACTCAAGCACTGGATTTTCAGACCTCTTGTAGTGATTGTGGGAGATGGTAGAATCTGGCCTGTTTGTTGGGAAGTAATAGGTCTATTGGAGACAGTTTGGACATTCTGACCTTGTCTTATGATTGCATTGTCAGAGCAGAAGAGCAAGTAAACACATATGTCCCCTTTATATTCCTGAAATGCACAAAGCTCTCTACGCAAGAACCTGTCTTTTTTTTCACATACTGTTATCTCCGCTCACTGACAAGTGGGAAAGCTCTCTGGGTTGGATGAGGGATCACTCTTTCAAACTCACTTCCAAGCTCATCACGGAGAATTGGGGTTGTTTGGGAATGAGAAGACTATTTGGTTTTAATAAAATACAGAGAAACAGCGATCTTTATTATGTCATGTGTTCATCACCCTCTCTCTTAAGATATTTATCCAGTATCTATATGCTGTTAATGAAACAAACTCTGGAAGTTTTTGGCGGATCTACACTTTTAACATTTTCTTTTTGTTTTTCACTTTTAACATTTTCTTAACTGTCCTTTGATTCATTAACAGTGTTTAGCAAGAACAACAAGTCCTTTAAAAAAGAAATATTTCAAACACACAGAAAAGTATGGGGAATAATATTGAGTTCAGTCGCATCTCAACATTACCCCATGACTATGTTAGGACTGATTTATTTATTCAGAATATTAGAAACACTGTAAACGGGCTGGGTGCAGTAGCTCACACCTGTGATCCCAGCACTTTGGGAGGCTGAGGCGGGTGGATCACCTGAGGTCAGGAGTTTGACACCAGCCTGGCCAACATGGTGAAACCCCGTCTCTACTAAAAATACAAAAATTAGTTGGGCATGGTGGCGGGCGCCTGTAATCCCATCTACTCAGGAGGCTGAGGCAGGAGAATCGCTTGAACCCAGGAGGCAGAGGTTGTAGTGGGCTGAGACTGTGCTGCTGCACTCCAGCCTGGGCAACAAGAGCAAATCTCCAGTTCAAAACAAAAACAAAAACAAAACAAAACAAAACACACTATCAACAAGTCACGGCTGAAGCTGTCTGTGCAGCACTCACCAATCCCTGCCCCCCTCCTTCTCCATTTACAGCCAGTCCCCTCAATTTGATGGCTTTTTATTCACATTCATGTTTTCATGCATTTACCATTTACTTATTATCCATAAAAATACATATTATTGTTTTGCATGTTTTAGAATTTTATGAATGGCCTCTGTAGTTAACTTTCTGTATGCAATTTTGTTTTCACTCAGCCCTGCTGTGTATGAGGGAACAAATGTCTGAGGATCTTTCCCAGGTAGCTGAGCTGAAGAGCAACTGGGCTTGAGGAGACCCTTTCTAGCCCCTTCCCATCTACTCACCCTGATTCCCGCAGTTACGGTCATTATCAGAATCATTCCCCTGGAAGTCTGTGGCCTGTTTATTACGCATGAAAGGTGGGAGGGTGACATTGAAACCTAGAAAGAAGCAAAATGTTTATTCCTTAAGGGACAAACTTAGATCCGGCACGGTGGCTCATGTCTGTCGTACCAGCGCTTTGGGAGGCTGAGGCGGGAGGATTGCTTGAGGCCAGGAGTTCAAGAAGAGCCTGGGTAACATAGAGAGACTCCCATATCTACAAAATATAAAATAAAATTAGTTGGGCATGGTGGCACGTGCCTGTAGCCTCAGCTACTCCATAAGCTGGGCAGGAGGATTGCTTGAGCCCAGGAGTTCGAGGCTGCATTGAGCTATGATTGCACTACTGCACTCTAGCCCAGGTGACTGATTCAGAGAGAGAGAGAGAGAAGCCGAAAGGAGGAAGGTAGGGTGGGAGATGTGCTGTGATGCCACAGAGACAGTTGGGCTCATCAGAACAGACGCCTATGGGAGAGAAACGTGCAGGATCTAGGTACGAGCTCCACTGTGGCCAGCCCCTGCCCTCAGCCCTGATAGGATACGGAAGAGCAGAAGACCCAGAAGCTGCCTTGTGATTTTTCCCTGCACAAAAGGAAAATGTGGGGTACTTTCTGCAGCCTAAGAAGTAGCCTAGGCAGGAAAAGGGATGCTCATGTGTCCCCAGACTTGTCTGTTCCTAGAACTTTCTGTTACCTAGTTTAGTCATGGCCTCATACTTTCTCTTCATATGCACACAGCTGATTTTCTCCGAGTATTTCATCTTTTCCCACTCTTTCTTAGAGAAGTATTTGGCAATACCAACGAAGGCCTAGGAAAAAAGAAAGAAAGAAATTCTGGCAGTGACTCAGCTAGGCATGTCTGCCATTCAACTGGAGCTGCT
>NW_012102510.1:3536731-3538349 GCF_000951045.1 Mandrillus leucophaeus | reverse complement strand
GTATACGAAGCAGGTCGCCATCTCAAATCCTTCCTGTCAGTTTTTAACTTTTTCATGTATGGGATTTTTCCTAGGAACTCTGTAGTAACGTAAGAAATTTGGGCCGGGCACGGTGGCTCACCCTTGTAATCCCAGCACTTTGGGAGGCCACAGCTGGTGGATCGCTTGAACCCGGGAGGCAGAGGTTGCAGTGAGCCACGATCACGTGGTGCACCCCAGCCTGGGCAACAGAGCGATACCCTGTCTTTTATCTCTACAATAAAAAATAATAATAAAATTACCGAGGTAGTGTGCCTGTAGTCTTAGTTACTCAGGAGGCTGAGGTAGGAGGATTGCTTGAGCCCAGGAGTACGAGGTTGCAGTGAGCCATGATCCGGCCACTGTTGCCTACCTGGGCCACAGAGCAAGATCTTGTCTAAAAAAAAAGAAGACAGAGAGAGAGAAAGAAAAAAGAAAAATTTCAATGAGCCAGTCCCAGTGGCTCACGCCTGTAATCCCAACACTTTGAGGGGCTGAGGCAGGAGATAGTCGGATCACTTGAGGCCAAGAGTTCCAGAACAATCTGGGCTACGTAGTGAGACCCCCACCTCTATTTAAAAAAAAAAGTTTTTAAAAATAAATTTAAACTAAAAAAACACTTCTATATATTTTTTTCTAGAAGACCAAAGAACGAGAAATATGTTTTACCTATTGATATTAATAATATTTGCAATAATAGTAGTAAAAAGAGTATGTAATTTGGGCCCACTGTGTTCTTCAGGGAGCTCATAAGTCAAGTTCTCTTAAGAAGTTTCCCCTACCCCCATCCCTAGTACCTCCAACATGTCCCCGTTCCTCTCTGGGCTTTCCATCTACAGCCCTGATCTCTCTAAGATCCTCCCAAAATGACAGCGAGCTCTATTAAGGCAGGGACAGGGCAATGGCCCTTGAGCCCAGCACAAAGCCCTTTATGTGCATCTTCCCATTAATTTTCACAACCTTCTCTTGAGTTAAATACTATTATCATCCCCAGTGTGCAGATGTTGAGACTGAGGCTCAGAGAATAAAGCAGTCTGCTCAAGGTCACATAGTCAGTGGGTGACAGAGCTGGGATTCACCCCCAAGGTGAATTGAGTCCAAAGTCTGTGCTTTGGATGTATGTATTTTTAATGTATACATTAAAATGTATACAATTTTAAATGTATGTATTTATTTTTAATTAAAACAATTTTTTAAGAGATGGGGTCTTGCTGTGTTGCCCCCGCTGATCTGGAAGTAACTCCTGGCCTCAAGCAATCCTCCTGCCTTGGCTTCCCAAAACACTGGGATTACAGGTGTGAACCACCCCACGCCCAGCCTCAAAGTCTGTGCTTTTAATTACTCTTCTATATTGCCTCGACTATTTGTTGAATGAATGAATGTACCTTACAACTGCAAAGGTTCTTTAACATAATTTACATCACTCCTTACAATCACCCCAAATTCCCTCTGGCTGCTGTAACAAGTTACCACAAACTTTGTAGCATAAACAACATAAATTTATTCTCTCCCAAGTCTGGAGGCCAGAAATCTGAAATCAGTTTCACTGAGTTGAAATCAAGTTGGTGTCAGCAGGGCTGTACTCTTCTAGAGGCTCTAG
>NW_012102510.1:3513597-3536190 GCF_000951045.1 Mandrillus leucophaeus | reverse complement strand
CTCCCAAGTCTGGAGGCCAGAAATCTGAAATCAGTTTCACTGAGTTGAAATCAAGTTGGTGTCAGCAGGGCTGTACTCTTCTAGAGGCTCTAGGAGAGAATCTGTTCCTTGCCTCTTCCAGCTTCCGGTGATTGCCAGCATTTCTTGGCTTGTGGCTTGATATGGTTTGACTCTGTGTCTCCACCCAAATCTCATCTCGAATTGCAATCCCCACGGATTAAAAATCCCCATGGGAGCGGTTTTCCCCATGCTGTTCTTGTGACAGTGAGCTCTCAGGAGATCTGATGGTTTTATAAGCATCTGGCATTTCCCCTGCTTGCACTTCTGTCTCCTGCCACCATGTGAAGAAAGTCTTTGCTTCCTCTTCACCTTTGGCCATGATTGTTTCCTGAGGCCAAAGAAAGAAGGAAAAATTTCAATGAGGCCATGCAGAACTGTGAGTCAACTAAATCTCTTTCCTTTATAAATTGCCCAGTCTCGGGCAGTTCTTTACAGCAGTGTGAGAACAGACTAATACATGGCTGCATCACTCTAATCTCTATCTCCATGGTCATTGCCTTCATTTGTTTTCTGTTACTATAATGGAATACCACAAACTGGGTAATTTATAAAGGAGAGACGTTTGTTTGGTGTACAGTTCCAGAGGCTAGGAGTCCAAGAGCATGGCGCTGGCATCTGGTGAGGGTTGTGCCACGGTGGAAGGATGAAAGGTAAAAGCAAGTGCAGGAGACAGACAGAGAAAATGTGGCTAAACTCCCTTTTATAACAAACCCAGTCTCGTGATAACTAATCTACTCTTATGACAATGGCATTAATCACTTCCCGACAGCCCCACCTCTTAATAGTGTTACAATGGCAATTACATTTCAGCACAAGTTTTGGTGGGGACATTCAAACCATGGCAGTCATACTGCCTTCTTCTCTTCTCGCTGTGTCAGATCTCCCTACCTCAATCTGATAAGGACACTCATTATTACATTTAGGGCCCACCCAGATAATCCAGGAGAATCTCCCCCATCTCAGGATCTTTAACATAATTTTTTTTTTTTTTTTTTTTTTTGAGACGGAGTCTCACTCTGTCACCCAGGCTGGAGTGCAGTGGTGTGATCTCGGCTCACTGCAACCTCTGCCTCCCGAGTTCAAGCAATTCTCTGCCTCAGCCTCCTGAGTAGCTGGGATTACAGACGCCCACCACCATGGCCAGCTGATTTTTGTATTTTTAGTAGAGATGGGGTTTCACCATCTCGGCCAGGCTGGTCTTGAACTCCTGACCTCGTGACCCACCCACCTCGGCCTCCCAAAGTGCTGGGATTACAGGTCTGAGCCACCACACCTGACCAACATAATCACTTTTTTTGTTGTAAGTTAACACTCACAGGTTCCAGGGGTTACCATGTGGCTATCTTTTGGAGGGACATTGTTCAGTCTACCACAGCCTGCCCTCCGGCCCCCGAGGATTCACATCTCTCCCACATGCAAAATACATGCACCCCGTCCCCAAATCCTCAAATGTCTCAAACCATGCAACATTCGCAGAAGTCTGACATCTTATCCAAATAAGATCAACTCAGAAGTACCAAGTCTCCTCATCTAAAACAGATATGGATGAGACTCTGGTTATGAAACATCCTGGGGCAAAATTCTCCTGCTGTGAATTCGTGACACTAGAAAACAAGTTATCTGTTCCAAAAATACAGTGGCGGGACAGGCGTAGGATAATAGTTACAGATGTTTCCATTTCAAATGGGAGAAAATGGAAGAAAGGAAGGAGTCGCTGCTTCCAACCATTTTGAAATCTAGCGGAACAAATTCCATTTTGTTTCAAGGACTCAGAAAATTCCTCTGTAGCTTGAAGCTCTCTCCTCTGGTCCCATAGCCCTCCTCTCAGAATGTATGTCATAGTGATTCACACCTTTAGACCAGCAGGTCCTTTGTGGATCTTTCCCAGATAATATCATTTCTATTACCAGCTATGGCTGAGCATAGTGGAAGAGCTCTTTGAGTCACGTGCCTAATCTCTTCAGCACTAGCAAACATGGCCCCATTCTTGACTTTCTCTCTAGAGCATACCTTCCTGACAGTGCCTCTCCTAATTTTAGTGTCTTTTGCAATCTTGATAGGCTGAGAATTTCCCAAATCATCAAGTCCTGGATCCTTTTTGCTTAACAGTCCTTTCCTCCGTTTATCTCTTTACTCTCACATTTTATTAAAAGCAGCAAGATGAAATCAGGCCATACCCTTAACACTTTGCTTGCAATACCTCTTTAGGTAAATATCCAAGTACATTGCTTACGATCTGTCTTTTTTTTGTTTGTTTGTTTGGGTTTTAGATAAATAACACACATTGCTTGCAATTTCTACTTTCCACATAACTGGAGGACATAAATCAATTAAGTTTTCTACCAGTATGTAACTAGAATTGCCTTTCCTCTAGTTTCCAATAACATACTCCTCATTTCCTTCTGAGCCTTTACTAATGGCACCTTTTTCGGGAGGGGTCTGGAGTTTCACTCTTGTTGCCCAGGCTGGAGTTCAATGGCGTGATCTCGGCTCACTGCAACCTCTGCCTCCCAGGTTCAAGAGATTCTCCTGCCTCAGCCTCCTAAGTAGCTGGGATTACAGGCATGCACCACCACACCCGGCTAATTTTTTGTATTTTTAGTAGAGGCGGGGTTTCTCCATGTTAGTCAGGCTGGTCCTGAGCTCCCGATGTCAGGTGATCCGCCCGCCTCGGCCTCCCAAAGTGCTGGGATTATAGGCGTGAGCCACCGCATCCAGCCACTAACGGCACCTTTAATATTTATATTTCTGCCGGAATTCTGCTTACGATGATCTATGTATTCTCAAGGATGATATTGGCTTTCTCTCCCATGTTCCTCACTTCTTTCTGAGTCCTCATCATAACTGCCTTCAATGTTTACATTTCTCCTAACAGTCTGTTCATGTAAATGGAGGCTTTTTCTATCAAGTTCTTCAACATTCTTCTGGTCCCTACCTACCTATTATTCAATTTTAAAGCCACTTTCACATTTTTAGGTATTTGCTACAGTAGCGCTTCCCCTCTAGGTGCCAAAATTGGTATGAACTTCCGGTGGCTGCTGTAACAAATTGCTGCAAACTTGGTGGCAGAAAACAACACACATTTATTTTCTCAGAGTTCTCGAGGTCAGAGGTCTGAAAACAGTGTTACTAGGCCAAAACCAAGATGTCAGAAGGGCCATGCTCCCTTCTCAGGCTCTAGGAAGAATCCTTTCTTCTTCTTCTTCTTTTTTTTTTTTTTTTTTTTTGAGATGGGGGTCTCACTCTGTCACCCAGGTTGGAGTGCAATGGCACAATCTCGGTTCACTGCAACCTCTGCCTCCCAGGCTGAAGTGATTTTCCCACCTCAGCCTCCTGAGTACCTGGGACCGCAGACTTGCACAAACACACAAGGCTAAATTTTTTTGTATTTTTGGTATGTTTCCCAGGCTGGTCTCAAACTCTTGAGTTCAGGCAATATTAATCCTTATTAATCCTTATTAAGGATACATGTGATTACATTTAGAGTCCACTGTCATGGTTAATATTATTTAATATTATTTGCTCAAACTCTTGAGCTCAGGCAATATACCTGCCTCGGCCTCACAAAGTGCTGGGATTACAAGTGTGAGCCACCATATGCCTGGTGAGAATCCTTTCTTGCCTTTTCCAGCTTTTGATGGCTGTTGGCATTCCTTGGCTTCTGGCGGCATTACCATATTAGTCCGTTTTGCATTGTTATAAAGGAATACTGAGACTGGTTAATTTATAAAGAAAAGAAGTTTATTGATGCTCACGGTTCTGCAGACTGTGCAAGCATAGCACCAGCATCTGCTTCTAGTGAGGGCTTCAGGAAGCTTCCAATCATGGTAAAAGGTGAAGGGAAGGAGGCATGTCACATGGCAAAGAGAGGGAGCAAGAGAGATGCCATGCTGTTTTAAACAACCAGCTCTCATGTGAACTAACAGAGTGAGAACTCACTCATTACCGTGGGGAGGGCATGAAGCCAGTCATGAGGGATCTGCCCCCATGACCCAAGCACCTCCCACCAAGTCCCACCTCCAGCATCAAGAATCACATTTCAGCCTGAGATTTGGAGGGGATAAACATCCAAACTATATCAATGACTCCAGTCTTGATGGCCAAATTTCACTCTCCTCCATCTTCACATTGTCTTCTCCTCTGTATAGTTCTTCAAATCTCCCTCTGCCTCTTTTTTTTTATAAGGATACATGTGATTACATTTAGAGCCCATTGTCATGGTTAATATTAGGTGTCACCTTGACTGGATTGAGGGTTGCATAGATGGCTGGTGAAGCATTGTTCCTGGGTGTGTCTGTGAGGGTGTTGCCAGAGGAGATTGACATTTGAGTCAGTGTTTGACTGTTTGTTAGAGGAAGATCCACCCTCAGTGTGGATGGGCACCATGCAATTGGCTGCCAGCATGGTTAGAACAAAACAGGTGGAAGAACAGCAGCTTTCTTGCTGAGTCTGTTTGCTCTCTCTCTTCCTCTCTGCTTCCTCTCCTCCTGCCTCTGGACACCAGACTTCAGGTTTGTTGACCTTTGGACTCTAGGACTTGCACCAGCAGCCTCTCAGGGGCTCTTGGAACTTTGGTCTCAGACTAGGGCTTGTACTGTCAGCTTCTCTAGTTTTGAGGCTTTCAGATTTGGACTGAGCCACGCAACTAGCTTCTCTCTTTCCCCAGTTTGCAGATGGCCTATCGTGGGACTTCACCTTGTAATCATGTGAGCCAATTCTCCCTAATTAACTTCCTTTTATATATACACATATCCTATTGGCACTGTCCTCTGAAGAACCCTGGCCAATACATCTACCCAGATAGTCTAGATAATCTAGGATAATCTCTGCATCTCAATATCCTTAACTTAATCACATCTGCTAAGAATAATTTTCCAAATAAGGTAATATTTATAGGTTCTGGGGATTAAACCCTAATATCTTTGGGAGTCATTATTTAGCCTATTACAAGGAGTAAGTCAGAAACTTTGTTCCAAAGTTCTAGGGTGATTGGATTTGTAAAGGAGTGACTGGAGCTCTTTGAGGTCACATGGGGTGGTAAGCAGTCCAGCCTATTGAGAAATGATATGGTTTGGCTGTGTCCTCACCCAAATCTCATCTTGAATTGTAGCTCCCATAATCCCCATGTGTCATGGGAGGGACCCGGTGGGAGGTAATTGAATCAAGGGGGGCGGGTTTTTCCTGTGCTGTTCTCATGATAGTGAATAAGTCTCACAAGTTCTGATGGTTTTATACAGGGGAGTTCCCCTGCACGTGCTCTCTTGCCTGCCACCATATAAGATGTGACTTTGCTTCTCCTTCCCCTTCCACCATGATTGTGAGGCCTCCCCAGCCCTGAGGAACTGTGAGTCAATTAAACCTCTTTCCTTTGTAAATTATCCAATCTCAGGTATGTCCTTATAGCAGTGTGAGAACAGACTAATACCGGAGGGATATGAGCTTTGTAGTCACACAGACTTGAGTTCACTTCCCAGCCCCAACACTTGATGACCTTGAACAGGTCACCTGACCTCCCAGGCCCTCCAGTCCCTCCTCTGAAATGAGGTAATGATTGCACTTCCCACACAGGACTATTCTAAGGTGTGCTTGCAAAGAACTTAGCATAGGGCTGGGCACATTGTGAGTGATCAAAAAACAATTAGCTGTTGTTATTAAACCACAGACATGATGAGAATAATGCTATGCATTTACTCTGTGTCTGCTATGTTCCAGGTTCACAGGGAGTCGTAAAACATACTCCCCAGAAACATGCAATGTAGATGGCCTTATTGCCCCATGCCACAGATGTAGACTCAGAGGCTAAGATTTGTCCAAACTTAGACAGTCAACAAATAATAGAGGAAGGACAAAGACCCTGTCTGGCTGATCCTTCCCCACAGCTCTGCTCTCCACCATAGGAGATTCTAAATGCCAGTGCCTACAGAGAGCATGTGTAAATGACAGGGACACATCTGCAGGCAGGAAAGTCTGCGGCCAGCTGTGTGGAGGGACTTGCTGACTGTCAGAGCTGCAGACTGTGGTGTGAGAAACCAGAATGTTGGAGGTCTGTGTGTGCAGCACTTTTCCACAGAGAACATCAGAGACCCTCTGCACTGGTGGTGGCAACAAACCTCTGTGTGAGGGCAGGGCCTACCCTGGGATGCTGTGGATCTTCTGACCCAAGGATGGGTGGATGAAAAGGCTAGCATTAGCTGGGCATGGTGGCTCATACTTGTAATCCCCCAGCACTTTGAGAGGCCGAGGTGGGCAGATCACTTGAGCCCAGGAGTTCGAGACCAGCTTGGCCAACATGGCGAGACCCCATCTTTAAAAAACAAAAGAAAAGCCAGCATAATGTGGTTCCTGGGGTTTCTCATGATTACCCAAGAATATTGTTTATTGAGTCCCAAATTATTTCACTCCATAGTGTATTTTTAGTTTTTTTTTTTTTTAAGAAGTAAACTTCGGCCAGGCACAGTGGCTCAAGCCTGTAATCCCAGCACTTTGGGAGGTCGAGGCAGGCGGATCACCTGAAGTCAAGAGTTCAAGACCAGCCTGGCCAACATGATAAAACACTGTCTCTACTAAAAATACAAAAATTAGCCAGGTGTGGTGGCACACGCCTGTAGTCCCAGCTACTCGGGAGGCTGAGGCAGGAGAATCGCTTGAACCCGGGAAGCAAAGGCTGCAGTGAGCCGAGATTGCACCACTACACGCCAGCCTAGGCAACAGAGCAAGATCCTGTCTCAAAAAAAAAAAAAAGGAAACTTTACAGTGATGAAATATTGCACAAATCACAACTATATCACCTAAAAAGAGTGGGAAAACCCAAGATGTGGGAGATGGTGTTATCTTCCTCAAGGTAAACCATTGCTGTTGAATATGACATCAGCAAAATATATCTGTCCTGCTGGGCACAGTGGTTCACACCAGTAATCCCAGCACTTTGGGAGACTGAGGCAGGCAGATCCCCTGAGGCCAGGAGTTTGAGACCAGCCTGGCCAACATGTTGAAACCCCGTCTCTACTAAAAATACAAAAATTAGCCGGGTGTGGTGGAGGGCGCCTGTAATCTCAGCTGCTCAGGAGGCTGAGGTAGGAGAATTGCTTGAACCTGGGAGGCGGAGGTTGCAGTGAGCCAAGATCACGCCACTGCACTCCAGCTTGGGTGACAGAGCAAGCCTCCATCTCACAGAAAAAAATAAAATAAAAGTAAAAGAAAAATATATCTGTCAGTTTTAAGGTTCAATAACTTAGACTTTCATCCTTTTTTTACATACATTTTTATTTTTTGTAGAGACAGGGTCTTGCTATGTTGCCCATGCAGGTCTCAACTCCTGGCCTCAGGGAATCTTCCCTCCTCGGCCTCTGAAAGTGTTGGGAATACAGGTGTGAACCACCACGCCTGGCCAACTTATATTTTCTTGTATGTATTTCTGCTCCGGACCAAGGTTCCTGAACTGGAAAGGGCCCATCTGCTCAGCCCTCCCCATCACCCCTAACCCCTGCAATGCTGCAGGTTTTCATAAAGATGTTTCTCTACTGACACCTACAAGCTTTTCACTTTTGGGAAACAAAGATTGTAAAGGTTTTTTTTTTTTTTTTTTTCCATAATTAACTAAATTTAATTTAGAGGAAAATTTTTTTTTTAACTCATGTATTTTAGTTAAAAAAAACACCATCTGGACCGGACATGGTGGCTGTAATCCCAGCACTTTGGGAGGCCAAGGCAGGCGGATCACCTGAGGTCAGGAGTTCAAGACTAGGCTGGCCAACATGGTAAAACCCCGTCTCTACTAAAAATACAAAATTTAACCAGGCGTGGTGGCACACATGTGTAATCCCAGCTACTCGGGAGGCTGAGGCAGGAGAATTGCTTGAACCTGGGAGGCGGAATTCAGTGAGCCGAGTGCAGTGAGTCAAGATCACGCCACTGGACTCCAGCCTGGGTGACAGAGTGAGACACTGTCAAAAAAAACAAAAGAAAAAAAAAAGAAGAGAGAGAAAGAGAGAAAGAGAGAGAGAAAGAAAGAAAGAAAGAAAGAAAGAAAGAGAGAGAGAGAGAGAAAAGAAAGAAAGAAAGAAAGAAAGAAAGAAAGAGAAAGAAAGAAAGAAAGAAAGAAAGAAAGAAAGAAAGAAAGAAAGAAAGAAAGAAAGAAAGAAAGAAAGAAAGAAAGAAAGAAAGAAAGAAAGAAAGAAAGAAAGAAAGAAAGAAGCAGATAAAAGGCAGAGAGAGAGTGGGTCACTTGGTGAGAGAGGGATGGAGAGTCGCCTGCCTGAGGCACACCCACCCAACTCACAGGTGAAACTGGAGTGGAATCAATGAGGATCTAAGTCAGGGATCTGGCTACTCTTGCCTCTCTCTAGATGACCCCTTGCCCTGCCATCAGTCCCACTGAGACCCCTCACTGTCCTTCCTCCAGGACAAATTCACATGCCTAGTGGAATCCATGGAGAGCCCTCACAAGGCAAAAAGTCAGGAACTGCAGGCTAATGCTTCCCTCCCACTGGACAGGCCTCGGGAAGACTGGGAAGGGGCTAAGGGAAGCAGAGAAACTGCCTTCTCTGCCCAAGAGCAACAGACATATCTGCAGGGCAGGAATGAGGGACCCATATCGGATACACTTGGGACCGGGCTTCAGAAAGTGACCCCTCCCTATGCTGTTTGTGTCTCAGAAGGTGGTTTTGTCCAACCCTCTTCCCCCAGGTACCAGGAGGTACCAGCTGCATTAGCAGGTTCAAAGGCCCCAGGGGACGACCCTGTGTCCCAGATTTCTGAGCAGATGGCCTAAGCTACTTAGCTTTGCTGCTTTATAATAATTATTGAGTCAGATAGTGTTAAGTACTCTTTGTTTTTCTTTTTTTAAGAGTTGTTTTGTCTATTCTAGATCCTTTCTATTTCCATATGAATTTCAGCATCAGCTTACCATTTTTTTTTAACCAAAACTCTTGCTAGAGTTCTGTTTGATATTGTGTTAAACCTATAGATTAAATCTGGGGAGAACTGACATCTAAACAATATTGACTCTTCCAGTCTATGAACAAGGTATATCTCTTCATTTATTTACGTCTTAGTTTCTCCCGCAATTCTGTAATTTTCAGTGTACAGATCTTTCACATCCTTTGTCAAATTTACCCTTAAATATTTAACATTTTTTATGATATAGTAAATGTTTTGTTTTTTTTTTTCCGAGGTAGGGTCTAGCTCTGTGGCCCAGGCTGGAGTGCAGCGGCGTGATCTCGGCTCACTGCAACCTCCGCCCCCAGGTTCAAGTGATTCTAGTGCCTCAGCCTCTCAAGTAGCTGGGACTACAGGTGAGTGCCACCACATCTGACTTATTTTTGTATTTTTAGTAGAGACAGCGTTTTACCATGTTGCCCAGGCTGGTCTCAAATTCCTGACCTCAAGTTATCCACCTGTCTTGGCCTCCCAAAGTATTGGGATTATAGGCGTGAGCCACTGTGCTGAGCTGGCTACGTTTATTTGTTTGTTTGTTTGTTTGTTTTGTTTTGTTTTTTGAGGCAGGGTCTCGTTCTGTCACCCAAGCTGGAGGGCAGTGGCACAATCTCGGCTCACTGCAACTTCCACCTCCTGGGTTCAAGCAATTCTTGTGCCTCAGCCTCCTGAGTAACTGGGACTACATGTGTGTGCTGTCACACCTGGCTAATTTTTTGTATTTTAGTAGAGATGGGGGGGGTTCCCCCATGTTGCCCAGGCTGACCTCAGGCGATCCATCCATCTTGGCCTCCCGTCTTGGCCTCCCAAAGTTCTAGGATTGTAGGAGTGAGTCACTGCACCTGGCCTCTGCCATTATTTTTTAATTTTAACAATGAGCTTAGCATTAATCACAGATTTGTCATTTTAATGTGCCCCTCATTTAATACCTTTTTTCCTAAAAATAGAAGCCATTCCACAAAACCTTTTACTTAGTATTCACTACCACTATCAATAAAGTATTAGAGCAGTGGTTCTCAACCAGAGGTAATTTTGCTTTCCAAGGGACATTTGGAAATGTCTAGGAAATTTTCATTTGTCACAGCTGGTACTGGGGGTACACTGGCATCTAGTGGCTAGAGGTCAGGGTTGCTGCTAAACATCCAACCATGCACAAGACAACCCCCACAACAAAGAATTATCCAGCATAAAATGTCAATAGCATTGAAATTGAGAAACTCTGCGTTAGAAGTAGATACACAGATGTGCTCCTCACAATTAATATGCTTGATAGACAACATGACATGGACAGATATGACAGGGTTTGTGTCATTTCACATAAGTTTCAGCCTTTCCTCAGATCCTATAAAATCTCTATCCTTTCCTTGTTTGGTGAGACATTCTAAAGTCCTTCTGGTGTGCAGCCTCCCTCATTGCAAAGGGTTAATAAACTTGACATTGTCAGATTACAGGTTTGTTCCGGGTGCTCTTAGGTTGATAAATCAGGCTCTCTAGCTGATTTATCAAGCTAGGCTAAATTCATGGTGTAGAATCAGATTCTCCATTTTAAGGGGCGTTTCTGTGAAACTGGGCTAGTCCAGAGACTCTGGAGGAATGGGAGTGGAGGAGAATAGCTTCTCAGCTGAGCTTCTCAAGGATAGGCAGGGTGAGTTGAGTGAAGGACCGAATTTACGAGCATCCTTGGCTGAAACACTCTCTACTTGCAGTGATCTTGCTGCTCCTTTCTTTGCCTCAGCAACTTCCTCAGCATCTGGGGGATTAATGTCCAGATGATGGCCCAGCCCTGTGGCCTGAACCTTCTGGCAAAACTGATGTGTTAGTGGGGCTGTGTAATTTGGGTTCCCACGACAGCAGCCCAACCCAGCCAGACCACCAAGCATAGCACCCTTGAAAGGTGGTGGCACTGGTGCCCAGGCTCAGCATCTTTTCCAGGTGGATGTTGAGATCTGCACTGCCTGCTGGTAGCGAAATTCAGATGCCACTATCTATCAAATCTTGAATAATTCATCAAGTGCTCTTCCTCCTTTGGCCCAGAAGTTCCCACAGCCCCATTGGTCCTTGGCCTCTGGGGCTAATTCCTTTCAGTCTGCAGAGCTGCAAAGCAAAGTAGCTTAGGCCATCTGCTCAGAAATCTGGGACACAGGGTCGTCCCCTGAGGCCTTTGAACCTGCTAATGCAGCTGGTACCTCCTGGTACCTGGGGGAAGAGGGTTGGACAAAACCACCTTCTGAGACACAAACAGCATAGGGAGGGGTCACTTTCTGAAGCCCGGTCCCAAGTGTATCCGATATGGGTCCCTCATTCCTGCCCTGCAGATATGTCTGTTGCTCTTGGGCAGAGAAGGCAGTTTCTCTGCTTCCCTTAGCCCCTTCCCAGTCTTCCCGAGGCCTGTCCAGTGGGAGGGAAGCATTAGCCTGCAGTTCCTGACTTTTTGCCTTGTGAGGGCTCTCCATGGATTCCACTAGGCATGTGAATTTGTCCTGGAGGAAGGACAGTGAGGGGTCTCAGTGGGACTGATGGCAGGGCAAGGGGTCATCTAGAGAGAGGCAAGAGTAGCCAGATCCCTGACTTAGATCCTCATTGATTCCACTCCAGTTTCACCTGTGAGTTGGGTGGGTGTGCCTCAGGCAGGCGACTCTCCATCCCTCTCTCACCAAGTGACCCACTCTCTCTCTGCCTTTTATCTGCTTCTTTCTTTCTTTCTTTCTTTCTCTTTCTTCTTTTTTTTTTTTTTTGTTTTTTTGACAGTCTCGCTCTGTCACCCAAGCCGGAGTCCAGTGGCGTGATCTTGACTCACTGCACTCGGCTCACTGAATTCCGCCTCCCAGGTTCAAGCAATTCTCCTGCCTCAGCCTCCCGAGTAGCTGGGATTACACACGTGTGCCACCACACCTGGTTAAATTTTGTATTTTTAGTAGAGACGGGGTTTTACCATGTTGGCCAGCCTAGTCTTGAACTCCTGGCCTCAGGTGATCCGCCTGCTTCAGCCTCCCAAAGTGCTGGGATTACAGCCACCATGTCCGGCCCAAGATGGTGTTTTTCTAACTAAAATACATGAGTTAAAAAGAAATTCCTCTAAATCAAATTGAGTTAATTCTGGAAAAAAAACCCAAAAAACCTTTACAATCTTTGTTTCCCAAAAGTGAGAAGCTTGTAGGTGTCAATAGAGAAAACCTACAGCATTGCAGGGATTAGGGGTGATGGAGAGCGCTGAGCAGATGGGCCCTTTCCAGTTCAGGAACCTTGGTCCCGAGCAGAAAGGTGATGATGAGAGTTCCTCATCTTTCCCTGGCTGCCTCCCTGGTAGTTGGTGCCATGTCTCCAGAAGTGGTTTGTAGTGAATTGTTTCTTTGGAGGCTGGAAGTGGACGATGCACAGGTGACCTCTGTGACAAGTGCTTAAAGGCAGATGTACTGACCATGCTTGTAGTTTTATTAGGATTTGGACATTGGCCAGAGATGCAGTAGCCAACATCTTTAGTCAAGAGGTGAGGAGCAGAAAGAGACAAAAGGAAGAGAGTGTAGGAAGGAGAGGAAAGTCTGACAGTCTGTTAGAGAAGGTTTAGAGAGATGCAGATGGAGAGAATGCATCAAAAAGAGATCAGCAGGCCGGACGTGGTGGGTCACGCCTATAATCCCAACACTTCGGGAGGCCAAGGTGGGCAGATCACCTAAGGTCAGGAGTTCCTGACCACCCTGGCCAACATGGTGAAATGCCGTCTCTACTAAAAATACAAAAATTGGCCAGGCATGGTGGCAGGCACCTATAATCCCAGCTACTCGGGAAGCTGAGGCAGGAGAATGACTTGAACCCAGGAGGCGGAGATTGCAGTGAGCCAAGATCACAGCACTGCACTCCAGCCTAAGCGATAAAGTGAGACTCTGTCTCGAAAGAAAGGAAGAAAGGAAGAAGGAAGGAAGGAAGAAAGGAAAGAAGGAAGAAGGGAGGAAAGAAAGAAAGACAACACCTTGTAACCTTTTATTTCCTACTGTTTTATTTCCTAGTAATTGCTCTAGAAAGAAAGACAATATACTGGGCACATTGGTATTGTTCCATGGTGAGCAGGTCTATATAAACTTACCCTCAAAGGCCGAGGGCACTGAGAGGCCAAAGAAAGAGGTTGACAAACTGAGTTTCTCAGAAATAAACAATTAATGGGGACCTTTGAACAGAAGCTATGTGTCCAGTGGCTGCAAGAGGGTGGAACCCACACCCGTCCTCCAGAAAGTTTACTTTCTGTAGCAAATTTTTACGCTAAAACATGAGCACCTGGCCATGCCTCACACTTTCTTGTGGAAATTCCTGACCACTGGAGAGGTTAGATAAGCATCTTTATGAGACATTATCTATGCTACGGCCAATGTTTAAAGACCTTGTTGCCGAATACCTTGGTATGCGGGAGTCAAACATCTGTCATCATGATGTTTTCCCTTCAAGATGAAATCACTCTGGCCACACAGCAGGCTGTGTACCTACACTCCATTCCTCAGTACTGGTCCTTAAAATCTCACACCCCTACCTGTTCCTTGATAGTCCCTGGGTCTAGAGGGAGGGTGCAGTCCCTGGGTCTAGAGGGAGGATGCTTGATATCGTATGGCTATAGCAGCAGCTTATTGGCTTTATTGGAGGAAGATGCTGCAGCAACAATAAAGGCAAAACCAGGACAGTAACCAACATAGGAGCACAACACCTAAACGAAGAAGCAGCTTCTGCCACCAGGTGCCCCAGGACCAAAGCCAGCTATGAAGCCAATAATGACTAGGGCATTCAACGCAGGGGTTGTCTGAGAAGCTGGTCATTTGTGTTATATATTCTCTCCAATCTTGTCCTTGGAAAAGAGATACCCACCACAGCAAGCCAGAAGCATGGGAGCGTGGCATGAAGCCGCATACCCAACCAATGTTTTTCCTTTTTTTGAGATCGAGTCTTGCTCTGTTGCCCAGGCTGGAGTGCAGTGGTGTGATCTCAGCTCACTGCAACCTCCACCTCCCAGGCTCAAGCGATTCTCCTGCCTCAGCCTCCCGAGTAGCTGGAATTACAGGCACCCACCACCACACCCGACTAATTTTTGTATTTTTAGTAGAGACGGGGTTTCACCATGTTGGCCAGGCTGGTCTCGAACTCCTGAGCTCCAGTGATCCACCCACCTCAGCCTCCCAAAGTGCTGGGATTACAGGCATGAGCCACTGTGCCCGGCCCCAACAGATGTTTTTCTGTAAGCCAACAGCATACTCTTTGGCCCATTGTAGGAAAAGGTTTGCTTCATCGGTGGAAGCTAGTGATAGTACTGGCAGAACATGACAACTAAGGATGAAAGGAAACAAATTTAGTGGGTATTTGCAAGGAAAGTTGTTTTCCATCTGTTAGAATACACCAGTCCTTTCATTTAGAGTAGTTAGTATAGAGTCAGCTCTTGGCTTTTGTAAAGGGAAAGGGGCCGTATACCATCCATGTTGCCCAGGGATGAAGTGTCAGCGGCTGTGGTCAAAGTAATTTGGTTGAGAGTACACCATATTAGAGAGCTCACCACCGTGCCATGGGGTATATGTGTTGCCCCCTGACCATTTATAACGAGTGATCGGGGACCAGTATTCAATCAAATCAATGGGAACCACTCTAACTGTTGAGGATATTCCCCCCCTCTCTGGCAGGAAATAGCCTATCCAGCCTGGGTGTATTTGCCATTCTAAGCCCCAGTGCAGTCTCCCCTCCCCTGGTAGAATGTCTGCCACTATCTTCATGCAGAAAATATGGTGGGTGTCAACCAGGTCTGAAAGCAAAGCAGTCTTCTCAGTTACCTGTATGTGAACAATAGTAGGCTTGGGGAATAGTGGTCCCAACCTGTCATATGGGGCAGGCACCTCATCCCTTTAGCTGAAGTTAAAGAAATAAGGGCTTCAGATCACATATTCATCCACCTTTGCAAGGTAGGTTTCTCCAGGAAAGTTTGAATTTGTGCTTCTTTTTTTAAAAAAAAAAAAAAAACTTTTATTTTAGGTTCAGGGGTACATGTGCAGGTTTCTTATATAGGTAAATTGCATGTCACAGGGGTTTGGCGTACGGATTCTTTCATCACCCAGGCAATAAGCTTAGTATCCTATAGGTAGTGTTTTGATCCTCCCTCCCTTCACCCTCAAGTAGGCCCTGGTGTCTGTTGTTCCCTTCTTTGTGTCCATGTGTACTCAATGGTTTGCTCCCATTTACAAGTGAGGACGTGCGGTATTTGGTTTTCTGTTCCTGTGTTAGTTCGCTTATGATACTGCTTCCCCTAACCATTTATAGTGGGTGATCATGGGTCCAGTATTCAATAGAAGCAATGGGAACCACTCTAACTGTTGAGGATATTTCCCCCTCTCTGGCAGGAAATAGCCTATCCAGCCTGGGGGTATTTGCCATTCTAAGCCCCAGTGCAGTGTCCTCTCCCCTGAGAGTGTATCTGTCAGTGTTGTCATGCACAAAATATGCTGGTTGTCAATCAGGTCTGGGAGCAAAGCAGCAGTCTTCTCAGTTACCCATATGCAAACAGTGGTAGGCTTGGGGCACGGTGGTCCCAACCAGTCATATAGAGCAAGCATCCTGCTTTGGCTGAAGTTAAATAAATAAGCCCTGCAGATAGTACATTCATCCACTCTAGCAAGGTAGGTGATAGGTGATATGGTTTGGATCTGTATCTCTACCGAATCTCATGTCAAATTGTAATCCCCAGTGTTGGAGGTGGGGCCTGGTGGGAGGTGATTGGATCAAGGGGGTGGATTACTCATGAATGGTTTAGCACCACCCCCTTCATACTATCCTCACAATAGTGCGTGAGTTCTTGTGAGATCTGTTTGTTTAAAAGTGTGTAGCACTTCCTCCCTCACTCTCTCTTCCTCCTGCTCCTGCCGTGTGAGCTGCTTATTTCCCCTTTGCCTTCCACCATGATCAGAAGCTTCCAGAGTCCTCTCCAAATCAGAAGCTGCTATGCTTCCTGTATAGCCTGCAGAACGGTGAGCCGATTAATCCTCTTTTCCAGTTACCCAGTCTCAGGTATTTCTTTATAGCAATGTGAGAACAGATTAATACTGTAGGTTTCCCTAGGAAACTTTTTTATTTTTTTGAGACAGAGTCTCACTCTGTTGCCCAGGCTGGAGTACAGTGGTATGCTCTTGGCTCACTGCAACTTCTACCTCTCAGGTTCAAGTAATTCTCCTGCCTCAGCCTCCAGAGTAGCTGGGATTACAGGTGCATGCTACCATGCCTGACTAAGTTTTGTAGTTTTTTAAATAGAGACGGGGTTCTGCCATGTTGGCCAGGCTAGTCTCGAACTCCTGACCTCAAGTGATCCTCCCACCTTGGCCTCCCAAAGTGCTGGGATTACAAGCATGAGCCACCATGCCCAGCCTCCCCAGGAAACTGAATTTGTGCTTTCAGAAGACCAGTTTTCCTTTTAGTTAACCCTGCTGTTTGGAGGTTACATGGGAGATGAAAGTGTCATGATCTGTTGTGTTCCCTGGCCCAGTCCTGCACATCATGTCCAGCAAAATGGGTCTTTTGGTTACTGTCAATGTGTCAAGGATATCCATACATAGTACTGAGAGCCTCTAAACCTTTAATAGTACTGGCTTGATTAGCTCACTTACAAAGACAAACTTACAGCAGTTCAGTAGCAGTATCTACACAGGCCAATACATACTTTTTGTCTTGACTTACAAAAAGAAGCCCTATATAATTCATTTGCTGATCTATTATAGGGTGGACAGCCCTATGAGTGTGCCCTGCATGAGATGGTATATAGTGTGGATGCAATCAAGAATGTGGTATACATTTGTATTAGTCCGCTTCTACACTGCTATAAAGAACTGCCTGAGACTGCGTAATGTATAAAGGAAAGAAGTTTAATTGACTCACAGCTCCACGTGGCTGGGGAGGCCTCAACAAACTTACAGTCATGGCAGAAGGTGAAGGGGAAGCAAGGGCCTTCTTCACATGGCGGCAGGAGAGAAAGAGAGCAAAGACGGAACTGCCAAACACCTTTAAACCATCAGATCTCTTGAGAACTCACTCACTATCATGAGAACAGCATGGGGGAACCACCCCCATGATCCAGCCACCTCCCCTGACATGTGTGAATTGCAAATCAACGTGAGATTTGGGTGGGGACACAGAGCCAAACCGTATCAACATTTTTAACAGCTATTGGGAGGTCATTATATTTTAAGGGCAATCCTGCCTTCTTGGCTATCTCCTAGCCTACTCTTGCACTTCTATGACTACTTTTGTTATGTACCCAGGTCTCTATTCATTGGCCTGGGACAGAGCACAACGCTTCTAATTGTTCTTAGGGTGTCAGCTTCTATATTTCCTGGAACTGAGTCTTACTGTGTACACTACATGAAATGCCAACTATTTCATCAGCTGCAGGGTGTTGCAGCTTCTCTATATGTCTTGCCACATGTTCATGCCTTATATGGGTTTGTGCATAAACATCCATTTTTCTTGTTGCCACTGGGTTAACCACACAATTAGGCCTTTGAATGTAGCCCAGCTATCAGCACAAAGAGCCAGGGGCCAGGGCTTATGTGTGATTATTAACCAAGCAGCTTGCAACTCAGCCCACTGTCTACTGTGATGGGTACTTATATCAAGCCAGATTGTTTCAGTTTGTGGTCATATAGCAACAGTGGTCCAAGTACAGGGGTTTCCCTTGCTGGAGCCATCTGTATACCAAGCATGGTCAGGGATGCATAACACTCCTTTGCTTATTGTGTCAGGCACTGGATTAGGAAGGGGCAAAGGGATGTCTTTTGGTTGCTCACATATAACAAGGCCTAACACAGCATGCAATTCTGGGCTTAAGGGATTGGTTACCAGGACACTTCATTGTTGCAAATAGGCATGCCATTTATTCAAGGTAGGTGTTTGGGATTTAAACGGAGGTGGGTGATTTAAATAATCCTTCTATCCATCCCTTGATTGGTAGACCAGTTCTCACAGTCATGGGAAGGGTCTTTGCTAATGATTCCACCTGCCGTAAAGCATACACTGCTAGCACTTGTTCAATGGGAGAGTATTGATAGGGACAGGAGGGAGAGAAATTCCAGGCAGAAAAAGTGGAGTCCCTGATGAGGGCCCCACCTTCAAGCCTGGAACCACAGCCCAAAGTGAGAACTTTACATCCCCGTTTTCCTGCTCAAATGTTGCCTTTTTCAACACCACCCCTGGCCCACCATGCTCTCCATCCTGTACCCATAAAAACCCCAGGCTCCACTGGCAGAGAGCAGAGAAGGGGAGAAGAAAAGAAGCAGTTGAACATTGGAGAGATGCAGTTTGACTTCAGAGGGATGGCTTGACGGCAGGACTTTGGAGAAGAGTCTGGCTGAATATGGCCAGACTTCAGGGGAAGAATACTCTCCTGCTCCTTCCTCTTTCCGTCTCCCTTTCCTGCTGAGAGTCACTTCCATCGGCAATAAAATCCTCTGCATTTGTTACCCTTCAATTCATTCGTGCAATCTGCTTTTTCCTGGATGCTGGACAAGAGCTCGGAATACAAAAAGGCTGTCACACAGACCCTCTGCTCTCACGAAAAGGCAGAGGGTCCGCTGAGCTGTTAAACACTTACTTAAGCCATCCTCGGACAGCAAAGCTAAAAGACCTCACTGCAACACACGCCCTCTGGGGCTTTGGGGGCCATGGGATTTTTATCCCCCTTAGATGCTGCCTTGGGGCACGCACAGAGTTTTGCTCCTGCCAGTGCCCAAAAGCACTTTCCCTGGCTCTTACACCTGCTCACCTGCATGCTTCCCATCCCACAGGGGGTTGAGAGCTGTGGGCTGAGTAAGCGAGGCACCCCTGTCATGAGGCCTGTGAAAGGATCAGGGAAAATTTCCTGTTTCAGTATCTGGCTTTACTCCTTTCCATAATTGTGACCAAAATCTTAAAGGGATTGATTTACCATGCCGTGGTTGCCATAAGACCCAACTCCTGCCCACAGGAGTAGCAGTAACATCCAAAGTCATTGCTACTCCCTCTAAAGGGGTGCCTGAGACTTGTGCCTGCTATACTAGCACTTTAGCCTGTTCAAAGCTCCCTGCTGTGATGTGTCCCAGTTTCAATGTGTTCTTTCTCTAATAAGTCCATATAGTTGCCTCAAACACTGGGCTAAGTGTGGGATAAATGCTAATATCCTAAAAGACCCACAAATGTTTGGATTTCTTTTCTGTTTTCAGAGTTGAATGTTACTGGACTTTGTCCATTAATGTACCCAATATAAAAGGAATCTTACCCCACCATGTAACTCCTAAAACTTCACTGCAGGCCCTGGGCCCTGGATCTTCTGAAGGGTTGATTTCCCATCCTTGATCCAGAAGATGATTGAACAATGCCCTGAGACTTTCATAATACACATGAACATCTCAGACGTTAACATCATATTATACATATAAGAAGATCAAAAAAGAGAAGTCAGGAGTGAGAGCAAAGACACATCTCTAGCTATCATTGGGTAACAAATTGTAAGAATGTGAAATAGCCCAAGGGCAACACTTGAAAGGTCCACTGGAAACCTTGCCAGGTAGAAGCAAGTTGGTTTTGTGATTATTTGGACAGTAGAATGCAGAAAAAGGTATTAGCCAAACCTAAGACAGCATGATGTGTACCCAGGACAGACACGATGTGGTTGACTACCTGAGTAATTTAAGAAACTGCAGCTTGCATGGCCAGGGTTACCTTGTTCAATTTCTGGTAACCTGCAGTCATCAGCCAGGCCCGGTCTGGTTTACCTGCAGGCCAGATGGAACTGATAATCTTGCTTTGAGTTGGTCGGATAATATGCACCTTTTAAATTCCTCAGTAACTGCACTTATTACAGCATGCCCCTCAGGCAATTTGTATTGTTTAACGTTGACAACCCACCTAGGGCTAGAGAATTGTACGGGTTTCCATCTTTCCTAAGAATATCTGTACTATAATCACCTTTAATCTGAATTCTTCCACTGAAGTTTACAGTCTTTCCTAATAGAATATTCATGCCTAAAATATTTTATGGAATAGAGGAAATAAGCACCATATACGGGGCAGGGGACACTTTCTCCAAACCGAGATGTATTAAAGTCCTTTTTACTGGGATCATTTGTCCGCCATAACCATCAATGGTAGACCACTGACCAAGGGGTCTTCCTGAATGTGTCCATGGATTAAAGTACATCCCGTCCCTAGTAAGGTAATAGTCTTCTTATTTCTCAGGACCAGAAAGTGATGAGCTCAATATGGGGCCTCTGGTCACCCTCTATTGCCCAAATATGGGATTAACCTCGGCCCTACTAATTTCGGAGCTGGGGTGGGATCCACCTTGATAGGCTAGGGCGTTGCAAGAAGGGGTCGAGTATTCCTCTTCTGTGGGAGGGGCAGAAAGGAAGCAACAAAATTGCTGTTCAGGCTGTAGTTCCCTCTGTGTGGCGGCTAATACAGCATTAGGTTGTTTGTCTATTTTTTATTGGGATATTTCTGCTCCCAATAAATCATGCCACATTTACTTACATGTGCCTCTTATCTATCCCTTTCCCTTTTTTTTCCTCCTTCTTTCTGTGGGATTTTCTTTTTCCCTTTTGCTAACCCTCATTGGGTTCCCAAGCTTACCCTGTCCCTGGTTTGCTCAGTTTTTTCCAAATTTGCAATGGCTTTTCCCACATCATGTGTATAATCTTGTTCCACTCCAGGCCTCAACAAAGATAGAAAAGGGCCATGCCATTTTCTTGGTGCATGCGGTAGCAATTTATTTTTCACCCCGGCAGTAAAAACTGCTATATCAGTTCCTGTGAAAACCCAGGTACAGATGGCTTGCCTAATTCCTAATTCCCAGAGAAGCCTCTGGGCCTCTTTGATTGACCACCAGCAGGTTATCCCTCCTGGTAAATCTTTTTCATTAGGTCAAGCCTCTCTCATAGCTAGAATAATCCATTCCATAAGGCTATTCTTCCTGGGTTATGAAGGCATTGCCGCAGGACCAGATGGGTGATGATGTTAATCATTTTTCTCTGCTTGATTCCCAGCTAAAGAAAAACCCTGTGTCCCACAATCGGACGATCTAAGAGGTCAGTGGTTACTTAGGTGGATGTTTAAACGTCTTTGCAATCTTTAAGAGTTCTGTAGCAGTGAGATAGTGATAGTGAAAGTGATATACCCCGATGGTGAGAGTCTCCTGGATCCATCGACTCCCACATTGCTGGAGTTGTTCAGCTTTCACTTTCCTGTGCACGAGGGGTGAGCTTGCCAATGATCTTCATTCCCCTCTTCAGCTATGACTTCTATGTCATTGAAATATTCCTCTCCACAACATTCCCAGGTATTCCAAATTTTCACATCCCAATCGGGCTTAGTTATGATAGTTTTGATTTCTGGTCATTTCCATTTCATTCCCCCCAGGCGGACCAATCTGTCTACATGCTAAGGTTTCAATTTTTGTTCTCTTGGTCGTCAATTTTCTTCATTATGTTGGATGCAAGGAGAGAAGTCAAAAGTCACGTGTCTTTTTCTCATTGCAATTCCTTCCCTAGCCATTTAATTTTCGCCTCTGCTGCTAACTGGGCCTCCAAAGCCAAATGAACAGCTCAGAGAAGTGGGCAGCCCACTGGATAGGTTACCCACCATCCTTCCCTATCACAGTGCACTATATGGCTTTCAGTTAATAACTCCTTTTGAGTTTTCGGGATGTGCCGTTACTCATGCGGAGGTCCACAAGAATCTAGCAGAGGTGTCACACCACCCCACAGAGATGTTGCTGATCACCCTGGAGTTTCACACACAGATGCTTCATTCCCCTAACCCATTTTTTTTTTCATATCAGTTGAATAATGTGCTGATGTCATAACAAGGTTTGAGAAAGGCACATCTCACATAAGCACATGAACACCCAATCATCATGCTTAGGGACTACAAAAGGATCAATTTCTTGGTTCTTCAGCTCCTGCCTGGCTCAGCAAATGTTCCACAGTAGCTGGTATATGCAACCCACCCCTAAAGGTCAAGGGAACTGAAAAGCAGAAGAGCAAGGCTGACAAGCCCAGTTTCTCAGAAAGAAATATTTAATAGGGACTTAGGAATGGAAGCCATGTCTCAGGGAGTTCTAAGAGGGTGGAAATCCGCAACCGCCCATCAGAAAGTATTCTTTCTATAGCATGCTTTTAGAGTAAAGGCATGTCCAGCCAGTCTGGTCTTAGACTTTCTTGCCAAAACTCTGGAAAACTGGGGAGGCTGGGCACAGTGGCTCACACCTGTAATCCCAACACTTTGGGAGGCCAAGGTGGGCAAATCACTTGAGGTCAAGAGTTTGAAACCAGCCTGGCCAACATGGTGAAACCCTGTCTCTACTAAAAATGCAAAAATTAGCCAGGTGTGGATGGCAGGCACCTGTAATCCCAGCTACTCCGGAGGCTGCGGCAGGAGAATTGCTTGAACCCGGGAGGCAGAGGTTGCAGTGAGCCAAGATCATACCACTGCACTCCAGCCTGGGTGACAGAGAGAGACTCTGAAAGAAAGAAAAAGAAAGAGAGAGAGAGAGAGAGAAAGAAAGAAAGAAAGAAAGAAAGAAAGAAAGAAAGAAAGAAAGAAAGAAAGAAAGAAAGA